>NW_020204288.1:12317-13855 GCF_001531365.2 Cynara cardunculus var. scolymus
AAGAGTGTGAAATCCCCTACTAACAAACGAGGACCCATTATGAAATGGGTACCTAAAACCCCTTAATTTGTCTTGCAGGACCAGTATGTCCAACCATGGTATATGGACTCTGGTTGCTCCAGGCACATGACTGGTGATAAAAGTCAACTGTCATCCTTCATCAAAAAATCTGGAGGATCTGTGACTTTTGGAGACAACAACAAGGGCACTATCAAAGGATAGGACAATCTCATCAAAGGCAACATCTCCATCAGCAAAGTGGCTTATGTCGAAGGATTGAAGCACAACCTATTAAGCATAAGYCAGTTMTGCGACAAGGGTCTTGAAGTCAGGTTTCGCAAAGGTTTCTGCATAATAGAAACGATGTCCGGACAAACAATCATCAAAGCAAAGAGAGAAGGAAATCTCTATCTTCTAGATTTTGAGTCCTTAATGGGACAAGACACCATTTGTCTTGTTTCCCATAAGAGCGATGAAAATTGGCTATGACATCAGAAATTCTCACACCTCAACTTTGATGCACTACGAAAACTAGCCACACAGAAGTTGGTCAAGGGAATTCCGGATCTCAAATACGAAAAAGATCATCTTTGCTAAGCCTGTGAGATGGGAAAGTTAAAACGGGCCTCACATAAAACCAAATCAGAAACCTCCTGCACCAAGCCCTTGGACATGATTCATATTGACCTCTGTGGGCCTATATCAACCCAAAGTCTCTCTGGAAATAAGTATATGCTAGTATTGGTCGATGAATACTCCAGATACACTTGGGTTGAATTTGTAAAGAAGAAATCAGACGTTCTAGACCTACTCATTGGAGTGATGAAAAGGCTTCAAGTCCTTCTACAACAAAAACTAGTGAAGGTTAGAAGCGACGATGGAACTGAATTCAAAAATGCTAAAATTGATGACTATCTCTTCAGTGAAGACATTACACAAAACTTCTCATCCGCAAGAACTCCATAACAAAATGGAGTGGTAGAGCGAAGGAATCGAACCTTAGTGGAAGCAACAAGGACCATGCTTGCTTCATCGGAGTTATCCATCACATTTTGGGCTGAAGCTATTTCAATTGCGTGCTTCACCCAAAATCAATCAATCATTAACAAGAGACACCAAAAGACACCTTATGAGCTCATCAACCACAGAAGACCAAATGTCAAATATTTTCATATCTTTGGGTGCAAATGCTTTGTACTCAACGATAGATAATATCTTGGCAAGTTTGACAACAAAGCTGATGAAGGAATCTTTCTGGGCTACTCTCAAACCGCCAAAGCCTACAGAGTCTACATCAAAAGGACAAAGATCGTCATCGAAAGCATCAATGTGTCCTTTGATGATTCCACAACTATGACTTATGGACATAACAGATCGTCATCGAAAGCATCAATGTGTCCTTTGATGATTCCACAACTATGACTTCTGGACACAACAGTTCATAACTCGGACTTCAAAGAAGAGCATCTGATTTATCACTTGGCAAACCCAACGAATCAGAGCTAGCTCAATTATTTGAAGACATCTTCGATGAAGAA
>NW_020204289.1:0-1188 GCF_001531365.2 Cynara cardunculus var. scolymus
GTCGGAAGTCCTACCAATGCTAACATCATGCCAACATTCAACGTAGGCACAACAGTTTTTCAACTGTTGTTACAACTGATATTCTAAGTGAATCAGGAGTTACTTTACCCGACTTTGTTTCAAGGGAATATCTGGACGGCGCCCTAAAGGCTATTTAAGAAAATTTTGATGCTCAAATGGCCAGTTTAAAAAGATTACTGAAGGGTAAAGAAGTTGTTGAAGAAGAGCCACCGTCTGTGCCATCACCACCAACAGTACCTGAACCGTCTATACCAGATCAATCGGTGGATGAGCTAAAATCGTTGATGTATGCCAAGTTGATGGCATCTCAGAATCCAGATGCTGAGGATGCAGATTTGGTTGGTCTCTTACGCCACCAAATAGATGTTAACCCTGTTATTCGAGCCTCAGAGTTTTTGGCTTTCAAGATGTGATTAATACTAATTTCTCTAAAGTTACTAATTTAATCACATCCAATACCCAAGATCTAAAATGCTCAATGGATACTCTTGTTGAAAAGGTGTCTGTACTTGAAGAAACTTGCAGGTCTCAGGCCATATCTCTAAAAAGAAGACATGACGATCAGGATRATCCTGATAGTCATGAGGGGGAGAGAAAAAGACAGAGATTGGCTGAGACATCTGAACAAGGTGCAAGGGTGGGTTAGGCATCAGCTCAAGACGTTACTGCTGAAGTTTCTGCCCCAGGATCAGTTCGGGAAAGAACAATTGAGGCTATTGTAGTTGAAGATGAAGGTTTGGAGACAAGTCCTACGATTCAGCCAATGGTTGAAAAGCCGGCGGACTCCACAGTAGGAACAAGGATGCTTTTGGACTTGTCTGCCAACGTTGGTTTCAACGAAGTGTTCTCTAAAACTCTGGGTGGAGAGCAAGACTTTGGAGAAGATATTGACAATATAGACGAATCGACTGGGATCTATTTTGACTTTGAAGGCGATATTGATGATGAAGATCCAGTCTTTCCTGTTCAAGAAGAACGTAAGTCTGCTCCAGAATCTTCCACTGTAGTCTTATCTGATGTGCTAGTCATCACAGCTCAAAGAGAACATGTTGATCCAACTAAAATCTTCACTAGAGACTATGTGCCATTTCATATAAGAGCTAATTTTCCTAGATATGACCGAGCAAGGATCCGAGAGCCTTATCTGAAAGATATCTACTTTGGAAT
>NW_020204289.1:2142-10726 GCF_001531365.2 Cynara cardunculus var. scolymus
TCTCTCTCTCTCTCTCAATCAAATCATCCTTTGATAATATTCTTTCTACCTTTTATGTTCATAATGATTCTTGAAGATTACATCATGTTTGTATGATTTATGGACTTATCATGTATGTTGGACAGGAAAAGCACTTCGGCACATCTACAATTTTTGGGAGAGAAATTAGTCAGCTGGGCATCAAAGAAACATAACTGTGTATATATACTGCCGAAGAAGAATATGTAGCTGCTGCAAGCTGTTGTTCTCAAGTTTTATGGATACAGACACAGCTCATAGACTATGGGTTTTATTTTAACAAAATTACCATTTATTGTGATTCTAAAAGTGCAATTGTTATTTCTTATAATCCTGTTCAACACACAAAGACCAAACATATAGATATTCGGTATCATTTTATTAAAGATCATGTAAAAAAGGAACCATTGAACTGTATTTTGTAAATACATAATTTCAATTAGCTGACTTATTTACGAAAGCTTTAGATAAAAAATGATTTAGTTTTCTTGTATCTAAGTTAGGTATGCTTAATTTGAAAATTTGAATTTTCATTAAAAACAGTTCAATTTATTGAATTGTATTTAATTCAATTTCATTTGGTCAAATATCTGTATTTTTTAAATACAAGTCAGCGTTTCAATTTTTCTATCTGATTTTAAATTTCGTGATCGTGGAAATCTATATTTGAGGGGAAGTGTGGATCTTTATCTGTATTTTTATCTGATCATATTTTAAGGGGGAGTGATTTTTATCTTTATGAACTAACAGTTTAAAATTTTCTTACAGGTTTTTAAACATTATCTAATTTTTGAAAGATGTAGAGTTTAAAAATATAAGTATTTGGCCGATTTAGACTAATCTGGACAACACTTATCCGATTTATTGCAAATCCGGACAACGTAGTGTCCGATTTAAGTTAATCCGGACAAAAAGCTATTTGATAAACTCGTATCAGGATAAGGTTAGATATGTTTTACAAGGATTGAGCGGATTTCTAAATCGCTTGGTCACTTTAAGCGGATTGCTAAATCGCTTATGTCATTTGTGCATTTCAAGAGTTTGAATCGCTTATTCGTTGAGCTATTTAACTCCTTCATTGAGCGATTTAATTCTTTCTTTAAGCGATTTATTGTTAAATCGATTGATCCTTGTGCGATTTATTCCTAAATCGATCGACTCTTGAGCGGTTTATTCTTAAATCGGATAACCCGTGACCGGTGTTCTTCTAAATCGCCTGTGCCTTGAGAAATTTATTGTCTGGATTATCACTTAGTTGTTTCACATTCTCTAAATCGGACACCTCTTGTCCGATTTATCCTAATCCGGATAAGCTTTGAGCGGTTTAGAATCTGAACGGTTTTTGACTTTGACTATAAATACTCGATTCATTTTTAAATTTCACTTTTTACTTTTACCCTAAATCGCGTATTACTTTTACCCTAAAAATCTTGGACTTTTACCCTCAATCGCGTATTACTTTTACCCTAAAAAGATTCAGATTTAAAGTATTAGATTCAATAGTTACAGTCTGACGACGAATCTCATATTCCTTCAGTCAGGTCTGACAACTTAAATAACCCTCCCCAACCTTTAAACCAACCCATACCCGAAGAATCTTTACTTCCACAAAGCCAATATCTGGAAATCAAACCGAACAACCATTCCTTTAGCTCTGATATGCCTGCCGAATATCAAATAATCCCAGAAATCCTGCACGGACACCCAAATTCCTATTCCCTTTCTTCCCATACACCAGTTCCTATGATCTATATACAGTAGTTCTGGAATACACTTACATTGGCCAAAGAATGAGAAACTTTCTACTTCGAAGGAAGCGTAGACGAGTATGTCAGTCGATTGCCATTAAAAAACTACGAAGAATACTATGCCTTTCTGGACCGGGCTCCACAGGCTTTGAAACGCTTGTAACAGATGACGAACTCTGCCGTGACATCAAACGGTTAGGATACTCGCAAGAGTTGACTAACCCGTCCCAATTCAAACGGCGTTTCCTACCGTCGATCTGACATCTACTATTCTCAATCCTCAACAGATGCCTGACATAAAAAAATACGGGAATTGACACGTGCAGTAGTTCATTTCTGAAGTTCTTCCATGGGATCGTATTTACGGGAAAATACGATTATGCACTCATAATATGGAATGAAATGGTCGAGCTCGTCAATGCTAAGAGATTTCCGTCTAAAGCCAGAAAGTTCTTGTTTTTTCAACGATTTCTTCAACTTTTCATAAAGCCCATGACGAACTCAAACGAAGACATCCCGGCAAGAGCTAACAGTGAAATGGGGCCGACGTTTGTCATGTCTAGAATTCGGCAACATACCGAAGTTGAAGATCTGGACTCGATCATGGAAATTCCACCCGAGCTATTTGCCTTCGGTGATCAGAGAGCTCAGTGTGTTATAGACGAGAGATAGATCCTATAGTTCAGCCAGAACCGGTTGAACTTACACCGGGATCACCCCATGCCTCAGCTGAGAGATAGGGTATAGCTGTAGGTGAGAGTGTTCAGGAAAATAGGTTACCTGAACAAGGCTGTGCGTTGAGGGAAAATGTAATTGAGAGGGGTGACGAGGAGCGGGGAACCTCTGATCAGCATAGTACTTCCTCAACTTCGTCAAGTTCGGAAGATAAAATATTCGACAACCAGGCAGCTCTGGGTGATGACAATGACAATGATGATGATGATGCTGACAACCTTACTCAACCGATTCTTTCACAGAATATTCAAATAGAAGTAGTGGTTGATAATATTCATGAGATTTTTCCAGACTTTGAAGCTCCACAGACTTGTCCAAGTCTGCATTCTCTATCGTTTAATGTTGTTGATTTTGGAGTCAGACCTGATGACTATGATCGTATGCTGGAAGACTTGTTAGATATTCCAGTATAAGAAGGAGATGAGGGAGTTGAAGTTGAAAATGCTGAGAGGTTGAGTGGAAGGGAAGCAGAAAAATATGGTGAGTGTGAGAGTGAAGCACAAAATCAAGATCAAGCTTCTATCCTAGCTGAAACACATAGCTGGGCACCCACATCTTCTATTAACATTCATCCGTTGAATGTTGATATTGAAGAAGACATAGCTAGCCCAGCTATGCACTTGCACACCCAACCCGACCACTCAACTGGTTCTCAACAACCAGCTGTTTCATTTCAACACGAGGATATAGCACATATGTTATCTACTTCTCACTTGGAGAATATAGATATTGTAACAAGTAGGCCGCTGCCCCAGCTACGACTTCAATTATGTGCTCCTCGAGTCTAGAGCTGATACACTTAGGTACACAAAAGTGTCGAGCATCTGTTGCTGCCATTGCGGTTCTTAGTGAACTCACCGGAACGACCAGAGTGGTGTCTTTTGACCAACCACAAGGACCGGTCAAAAGTCCTACAAATGCTACAACTTTGCCAACATTGAACGTAGGCACAACAGTTTACTCAATTGTTGTCACAACTGGTAATCTAAGTGATCCATGAGTTATTTTACCAGACTTTGTGTCAAGGGAATATTTGGACGACGCCCTAAAAGTTGTTCAAGACAACATGGATGCTCAAATTGCTAGTCTCAAAAGACTGTTGAAGAGGAAGGAGCAAGTAGAAGAAGATTAACCATCTGGGCCATCACCACCAACTGTACCTGAGCCTCCGACGGTACAAGAGCAATCGGTGGACGAACTTAAATCCTTGTTATACGCTAAACTGATGTCATCCCAAAATCCTGATGCAGAAGATGCAGATTTGGTTGGGCTCCTTAGACATCAAATTGATGAAAACCCTATAGTTCCAGCCTCAGAGTTTTTGGCATTTCAGGATGTGGTTGCTTCTAGCTTCTCCAAAGTTAGTAAGTTAATCACATCGAACACTCAAGTTCTTATAAGCTCAATTGATGCCCTTTCCGAATGGGTATCTATTCTAGAAGAGACATGCCGAGCTCAGGCCACCTCACTCAAAAGAAGGCATGATGATCCGGAAGATCCTGATCATCATGAGGGGGAGAGAAAAATACAAAGGGTGGCTGATTCGTCTGCTCGTGCTCTAAGTGTTGAAAGAGAGCCATCTACTCAAGACGTTAATGTAGAAAGTTTTGTTCCCGAGTCTTCAAGGGAAAGAGCTACCGAGCCTATCATTGTGGAAGATGATGAACTATTGGAGACAAATCCATCGATCGAGCCAATGGTTGAAAAGCCGGCAGACTCCACGGTAGGAACAAGGTTGTTATTGGATTTGTCTGCCAATGTCGGTTTTAATGATGTTTTTGCTACGGAACTGGGTGGAGAACAGGATTTCGGTGAAGATATAGATAACATTTACGAATCATCTGGGTTATACTTTGACTTTGAAGCTGACATCAATGAAGAAGACCCATTTTTCCCATTTTAGGGTGATCGTTAGACATTGCCTGAACCATCCATTACCGTTGAAGCTGGTGTATCCGATGCTCCAAGAGCGGCATTTGATCTGACCAGATTTTTACAAGGAATTATGTGCCATTTGCAATTCGAGCTAACTTTCTGGGCTATGATAGGGCTAGAATGAGAGAGCCTTATCTTGAAGACATCTATTTTGGCATCTTCCTCCGGCACCGCAAAGCTCTAAGTGCTGATAAAATTCTTGGTATCCACAAGGAAACCAAAGACTATCTTTTGGAATATAAGCATTTCAGCAAAGCCAAGCGTCTCCCGATCAGTCAAGTAAGGACCAAACATCGAGTTATGTCAATTAAACAAATTGATGCTCAAAGACTTCTCAGAGTCTGGTATCCGGTATTCACAGTGACACGACAAGATGGTAAGGTCTGGGTGTTTAGTGAAACTGACTTCTCAAACTTGTATTTAGAAGATATGGAGCATATGTGTCATGAAATCCGGAATATGACAAACTGGAAAAGATGGAGCTCTTGTTGCTCTTAATGCGATCAAAAGGTTTATGCACAGTCACGTCAAAGTTTCTATGGTTATTGATGTCCAAATGGGACTTGAAGATAATCAAAGAATTATTAACTTGAAGAGACCTGATCAAGAGTTGGAAGACATTGAAGCTTATCCATTCTACATGATTCTTGAACAACCGGTGTTCGGGGTGATATATGATGTTGAGGGTCGGATAAAGAAGTTCATGAGGTTCAGTGAGCTGAACAAATTCTCTGATGGGACTATTCGAATGGTGAGACGGACGCTGGATACGAGGAGAGTTAATAATGATAAAGCTGCGGAGTCGGAGAGGATGATTCGGAAGGAAAGGTACTTGCTGATTAATGCCTTGAATTTGCTTGAAGAAAAATTACAATATCGGAATGCACTGAGGAGGCTGGAGAAACTGCTCGGACTCAGAAAGACAAGATTTACAAGAGTTCGAACTTGAATCCAAAGGGGGAGATTGTTGGGTTCAAGTATGTGCATTAATGTTGTATTCAAGTTCTCCTTTTATAATGCTTCGTAATAGTTAGGCTTTATAGTATTCCTTAGTATAAATAGTGGTTAGTTTCCTAATTGTAATTAGTTCTGCAATTAATCTGATAAGAGCATTAATCTTTGTAAGAAAATTTTATCAAGAAATACATTGAAGATTGGTGAAAATTCTCTCTACTCTTGTTCTTGATCTTTATCTTGAAGATTGTTTTCTGAATTTGTATGATTTGGACATTTTAAAAGATCACCAAAACTTTATTTAAAATCATATTTTCATATATAACAAATATATGAACATATAATTCATAATACCAATACCTTATCAATTTTTCCAAAGCCCATCACTTGGCTTTATAAATAACGTATCCAAACCAAATAAGTTAGAACCTTCCAAGTTTCACATAATACCACTTCAAACCTTTTTAACCAGAAACAGGGTTTATTCAAGCTTCAGGCCATAAACCTGTTATCATCTTCTCAATAACATCGATACTAGTATGATAACTTTGACGATCACCATATATAACAATTGACCCTCTGTCTGGCAAGGTGATTCTATTAATTTTCCTATTGCAGACAATACTGGCCTGATGTTCTGACAACCAATCCATGCCTACCACTACATCAAATTCTTTCATCGGCATTGGGAACAATCGAATTGGTAACTTACACCCCTCAATAACAATAATACAGTTACTGAATACACATGTAACAGATTCTTGACTATTAGCAGTGTCAACTACTAATTCATCATCAAGTGGCACATAATTCGAACAAGCAAATTGAGCAAATGAAGGTGACACAACAAAAAGTTTGCACATAAGTCAAACAACACCTTAGCACGTATAGAAATTAGAAGGAAGGTACCTGTTACTACATCTGGTACGACCTCTGGCTTGTTCTTTGTCATCTAAAAGGACCGACCCCGCGCCCCTCCTTTTCCTCCTCTGGATACATTTGGTCTTCTGCGAGTACCAGATACATTACTCCCCATAGTCAACTGTGGAGTTCTCAACAACGGGCAGTTATATCAAATATGATCTGGGGAATTGCAATTAAAACATCTTCTATTAGTTGGGCAACTTCTTTAGAAATGACCTGCCTCACCACATTTGTAACATTTTCTCGGGTCTGCTTTAGAGTCACCTTGATGAACCTGTCGACACCGAGCACAAACTTTCTCACCGACCTTCTATTAATTCTATTATCATATTTCACCGATTTTGACCCTTGAAAGTTAGACGAAGGTCCTTCCTATTTCCTTTTCTCAATCACCTTACCCTCTGTCTGACTGTTCTTGTTTCGTTTAGTAACTTTCGCTACGTCCACAGATAGTGAAAAGGTAGTTGGGATCATGGCGATCACAAATTCACGGATCGACGGTTTTAATCCCAAAATACACCTCTCCACCTTTCTGGATTATGACGAAATGTAATGTTCAGCAAATCGGGAATACTCAATGAATTTTTCAGTATACTCCCGAACAGTTCCATTGCCCTGTTCCAACTTCAAAAAATCTTCATCCATTTGTCTTACAGCCGTCTTGGGACAAAACTGATCTTTGAATTGGTTCACAAATTCTGCCCAAGATAATGTTTGTAAGACAATTGTTCTGGCCAATGACTCAACTTCCCACCAAAACAGAGCATTAGACTTCAATACAGATACGAAAAATTGAACTTTATCTCCTTCTGGACATCAAATGGTGTTAAACATAGATTCGATTTCCTTGATGCTACACATAGCCTTAAGCGGATCTCTTTTTCCAGAAAAAGTTGGCGGTTCACAAGTCAAAAACATCTTGATGTCTCCCTTCTTATTATGAGCAATTGGAACAGAGGGATGCACTTTCACTCTTTCCGTTTCAACCCTGGCAGGTATTTCCATGATAGATGTCAAGGTTTCCCTTAACTTTCCCATTTCTTCTGCCAGCATATCTCTTGTTATATACTCTGGATGTGGCACTTGCTCTTCATGAACATTCCCAGAGTGAGATTCTTCCTACACGGAATGATTCTCAGCCTGACTACTGAGCCAATAATTGTGGAAGATGAGACTGTTTTGGAGACAAATCCAGCGATCGAGGTAATGGTTGAAAAGCCGACAGACTCCACTATAGGAACAAGGCTGCTACCGGATTTGTCGACCAATGTTGGATTTAATGAAGTGTTTGCTACAAAACTGGGTGGAGATCAGGATTTTGGCGAAGACATCGACAACATTGACGAATCATCCGGGTTGTATTTTGATTTTGAAGCTGATATTAATGAAGACGATCCTGTCTTCCCATTTCTGGGTGATCGTCAAACTTTGCCTGAACCCTCCACTACAGTTAATCTTGGTGCGTCCGAAATTCCGAGAGCGGCGTTTGATCCAACTGAGATTTACAATGTGCCGTTTACAATTCGTGCCAACGTTCCAGGTTATGATCGTGCAAGGATCAGAAAACCTTATATGGAAGACATTTACTTCGCTATCTTCCTCCGGCACCGCAAAGCTCTCAGTGCTAACAAGATCTTTGGGATTCATAAAGAATCTCGAGACTATCGTTTAGAGTACAAGCACTTTCTCAAGGCAAAGCGTCTCCCAATCAGCCATGTTCGACCAAACAGCGAGTCATCTCAATCAAACAAATTGATGCCCAAAGACTTCTTAAAGTCTGGTATCCGGTGTTCACTGTTACACGAGAAGATGGGAAGGTTTGGGTATTTAGCGAACCTAATTTCTCTAACCTTTATTTAGAAGACTTGGAGCATATGGACCATGAACTGCGGAACATGACGTGTAACAACCCTCACATCTCAAATACATATAATTCACATCATCGTTCTCATAATACTAAAGTAGTATTATTACAAAACACGAACTATCAAAATGTATCTTTAATACATATGCATAACAAACTAATATCAACAATTAGACTTTTCCCTTGACTTTATCTTTCAGAGCACACTGTCCTGCAAAACAGGTTAATCCAACATCTGAGCGTTAGACCAAAAGGTCTAGTGAGTGTATAATCCCATACAACGATATATATTCCAAACATTCAGTTTAGAATCAAACCTGTTCCGAAACATAAGTATATTTATGTTTCTCGCGGATTACACCGCCATCTCATTCTCTTATCTCTTTCTCACTCGCGGTTACACCGC
>NW_020204289.1:11596-12821 GCF_001531365.2 Cynara cardunculus var. scolymus
AGAGAAACTTTTCTATATATGGAATGTGTGTGTGTTTTCTCTTTACAAAAACTATTTATACTAATCATAATAGAAGAAGAAGTGAGGGGCGGCTCACTAGCCGACTCCCCCTCTCTCTTTTTTTTATAATAATATCCACACACATATTTTTAAAACAAAACTCCCACACACATTTAATAAACACACACACACACATATATATATATTATATATATATATATAACCAAAATAATAACCAGACTATTACAATATTCCCTCTTTAAAAGAATTCCGTCCCGGAATTTCACTTAAGCAAAAAGGTAGGGATATTTCATCAGCATTTCCGACTCTGGTTCCCAGGTGGCATCTGACCCTTTATGATAACGCCACTGAACCTTTACTAACCTAATCTCTTTGTTTCGTAACTTTTTCACCTTATAATCAGTAATCTGCTCAGGAGTTTCTTCAAAACATAACTTTTCATCTACCTTAATCTCAGGTAGTGGTATTGCCACATCTGGACTTATTAAACACTTCCTTAAATTTGACACATGAAACGTGTCATGTATTCCACTTAATTCTACCAGAAGTTCTAACTTATAGGCCACTTCCCCAACTCTCCCAATAATAGGAAATGGTCCGATATATCTTGGACTTAACTTCCCTCTCTTTCCAAAACGTACTATACCTTTCCATGGTGATATTTTCAACATCACATTATCACCTATTTGGAACTCAATCGGCTTCCGATGTTTATCTGCATAACTTCTTTGTCTATCTTGTGCCGCTTTCATTCGTTCTCGTATTACCCCAATTTTATCTGCAGTTTGCTGAACTAACTCAGGCCCAGCTAACTGTCTTTCACCTATTTCATTCCAGCACAAAGGAGTTCGACATTTTCGTCCACACAAAACTTCAAAAGGTGCTTCCTGAATACTCGAATGATAACTATTGTTGTATGCAAATTCAACCAAAGTCAAATAACCATCCCATGACCCTCCAAAATCAATAACACAAGATCTCAACATATCTTCTAATGTTTGGATAGTCCGTTCACTCTGTCCATCCGTTTGAGGATGATAAGTTGTACTCAATTTAATCTGTGAACCTATCTCTCTCTGAAAACTCTTCCAAAACATAGAAGTGAAGCGACTATCTCTATCAGAAACAATTGATGATGGAACTCCATGTCGTGTCACTATCTCATCAAGGTACAACTTTGCTAATCTCTCCATCGAATATGACT
>NW_020204290.1:0-1492 GCF_001531365.2 Cynara cardunculus var. scolymus
CCAGAGCCTCTGGTTCTAAAGACCAGAGCCTCTGGCCATATAGAATGACTTAGATTTATTGGCAAGATTTCATCTTTGAAACTAGAGCCCCTCTGGTTCTATTGGTAACCAGAGCCCCTCTGGTTCAAAGCAAATACTTGGTAATTTTAACCAAGTCCTTTCTTTCTCCCACCCAGAGCCTCTAGTTATAAAGACCAGCGCCTCTGGTTCCAAAATATTGAGATATCAATATCTCAATCCTTGGATTCTTGCATTCTCTCATCTTTTCTTTCTCCTCAACCAACCAGAGCCTCTGGTTCCCTCCTTTACTTGCTATATATTATTCCCTTTACAACCAGAGCCTCTTGTTCTAAAGACCAGAGCCTCTGGCTTAAGATTMTTTGAAAGCAAGTCTTAACCATTTCCCTTCTAACTCCCTTTCATATTTTTTTTTCCAACCAGAGCCTCTGGTTCTAAAGACCAGAGCCTCTAGACTCCATTCCTTGCTTTCAAATCTTATTATTTCCTCTTTGAAACCAGAGCCCCTCTGGTCCTAAAGCGCTAAAATCATTTTTTTATGATTAAGTGTGCCTTTTCAACCAGAGCCTCTGGATCCTTAGATTCTTTCAAAGCATGTCTTATTCATTTTATCTCATCCTTCATTTCATCATCTTTGACAACCAGAGCCTCTGGATTCAAAATCTTTGCAACCAGAGTCCCTCTGGTCTCAAGGACTCATTCTTTTTTATATCTATTTTCATACTTAACCATTTTTCATATTCTTTTTCCTCATCATTCACAACCAGAGCCTCTGGTTTTAAAGACCAGAGCCTCTGGCTTTGCTTTCATACCCCACTTAGACTTCTCTCATCCAGAGCCTCTGGTTATATTGACTAGAGCCTCTGTCTCCAAATCTCATTTTTTTTTTATCTAAGTGAGGGTGCGTACTTGATTTTAATCAATATGCATCATTTGAGAGGGAGCAAAAGTTTACTTTTGTAAACTTGCATTTTCCAACCAGATCCTCTGGTCCTACTATCCAGAGCCTCTGGCCACACAAAATGCTATATATAATTATAATACCAGACCTCCTCTGGTTTTATAAAATGGATTGCCATACATCACCAGAGCCTCTGGTTTGTAAACCAAAGTCTCTACCTCATGCAAATCCAACATCACTTCTTGTCTTCTTCGACATTCCAAACCAGAACTCCTCTGGTTCCACACCCACTATGTCATGCATAACCAGAGCTCCTCTGGTTCCATGAAAATACATTTTACAATAAAACTCATCTTAATTGAAAACCATTTTCAAGATTATACAAAATTGCAGCTTTTGTGACTAAAACCTATACACCAAGGGTTTTTAGAAGACCAAAACGTCGTAATTAGTATTAATCTTACAATTAGATGAGATTTTAAATTTTTTTGGGAAACGTCTTCACCAAGCTATTATTTGGAATGACTCTTCATTTCAAATCCTTTATGACGTCACTCAAACCACGCGCCTGAC
>NW_020204290.1:2327-13079 GCF_001531365.2 Cynara cardunculus var. scolymus
ACCAATGTGGAATTTGTTCTTTTCCATCCTCAACCGCTCTCTCACATGCAAGCTGGGCTCCCTCGATCAAGGAAATCTCAACATAATGACAATTACGTATGGGCTTTTCTTCAATCTCAATCTCGACTATGCCTTCCACATATACAACGAGATTCACGCGGCCGTCATCAAAAAATGCAAACTTCAAGCCGCTGGGAAGCCACTTTCTGCTGTTCTCTTTCCCTGCTTCCTTGCACTCTTGATTGGGGATGCAATGAGACAACATGATCTACCTACCATAGAGCCATTCACCCCGGTCTACAAGATGCAAGGACATCGCCCAACACTCTCGAAGGAAGGATACACAATCCAGCGACCGCTGTCTCGGGCTATGCTCACTGTCATTCCATCGACAAGTGAGATACGCCAAGCCTATGAATGCTCTATGCTATCCCAAGAACCGAGGGCAGCTACCCTGGAGCACTTAGAACCGTCCCCCCTCCAAGCGAGGGAGCACACGCATCGTCTTCATCGGATGATGAAGATGATGATGATGATGATGCTCATGCTTCCCCCGGCCCTCACCAAAATATTTCCATACCTACTACCCAAAGGGCAACCACATCCACTATCCCTGGCGATCAAAGCCAAAGGGATATTGAAGAAGGACGACCCAGTCCAACCCAAAACCAAGCTAGCCATCCAGAGGCCATCCTTCGGGCCTCTGGAGATGAACAAGCCGAGGAACCACATATACCATCACCCCTCTCTCAACAGAGAGGTGATGAAGAGATAAGAGCCCTTCGCCTCAGGGCTCGCCACAACCCCACACACACACACAGAAGCATTTGTTGCTTCTGACATTGATCCCATAGATCGTTCAGAGCGATCTTCATTTCGTGCACCACTCCCCTCGGTATTTGATCTACCAAAAGGGCAACACATCCGCTTCACTTACTCAGCCTCTGAAGCTGAAGAAGAGGAAGAGGATGTTCCAACATCACGAGATAGTTCTTCTCTTRAAGGCTATCAAGGACATGATGGAAGTCCTTCGCGGCCTACCTTCACACAAGGCCAAGAAGGCGCCTCAGGAACAGAGGCCCAACCTGCAGCATCTGTTGCTGCAGGGGTTACCCCACTAGCAGATCTGGTCACAAAGGCCGAGTTCCAAGCCTTTGTTGATACAGTGACGGGGTCCTTGGATGACCTTAAACTCCTCGTACAAGGGATTATGGAGAACCAACCCTCACCCGATACCCCAGACATCCATCAATCCCTTGCCATCCTCCAACGCCATCTAAACYAAATAGAAACCCAAACCCAAACCAATTCATCCCGCCTCCAAATCCTCCAACAAACCGTAACCCAACAACACAATACCATATCATCCTTAGCCACCCAAAGAAACCAAGTCATTATCCAATCCCTCGCCACCCTCACAGCTCAGGCAACTGAGACGATGAAAACCTAACCTACATCATTACCCAACTCCAAACCATCCTTCGCACCCTTCATAAACTACCAGCCTCCATCACCTCCCAAATACCTCAACCTCAACCTTCATCCACATCATCCATCAATGAAACTCTTGCCACCCTCACCAACCAAATGGCCACCATCCAAACAACCCTCACCCAATTACCCGCCACCATACTTAACCAAATCCCATCACAAACTCAAGCCCCACCTCCCTCTGCAGGCCCCTCCTATGAAGCAGCGTTCTCATCCTTCACTGCAGAGGTGAAGAATCTTTTTGCCAACCTTCACCATCCTCCATCTTCTGCAGCAACCTCTGTGCCACCTCCTCCTTCTACAGGCACAGACTTTGCCACAAGAGCAGATCTACGTGCTCTGTCAAAGGCACTTATCTCTTCATTCAATGAGATAAGTGCAAAGTTTGTTGCTCGATCCGTTGCACCCACCACTGTGCTGAGTAAGAGTTTACAACACCAGCAAGAACGAACGAACACTCTCCTTCGCACAATGGAAGAACGACGCAGAAAGGATCGAGTGTGCACTCTCGCTTCCCACATTCGAATGTGGAAAAAGAAGAATAGATCAAGAGTATCCTGCTCTTCCAGCCGCCCCTACAAACGTCCAAGGCATGAAGACCAAGACCCCGATGATCAAGGTCTTGGACCTCATGCGGGTGAGACAGAGGCGACGGCTACTCAACAAACAGGATCCGCTGCACAACAACAACCACCAACACAACAACCACCATCAACCTAACAAACCCAAGCTAGGGAACCAGAGGCCTTGCCCTCTGATGAAGAACAGAATATCTAAGTTCCCTTAGCCACAACTCCAGACCCCATCGTGTTGAGTTCCTCAACCGATGAAGAACCAACCACCCCACCAACACAACAAAACCAACCTCTTCCTTCTACACCTACAACAAACCTATCCTTAACCCCTTCACCAACACCTCGCACAACTCAACCCTTCATCTTTTCCACACAACCAGAACCCACAACAACCCAACCTTCTTCACCCCAACAACCAGAACCCACAACAACCCAACCTTCTTCACCCCAACAACCAGAACCCACAACAACCCAACCTTCTTCACCCCAACAAACAAAACCCATAACAACCCAACCTTCATCACCCCAACCAACCAAAGAAAACTCACCCTCTACYCATACACAACCAGCCGAGACACAACCCGTGGTGCATGCGGACATTCCTTCTTCCTCGAGGCATCCTCCACAAGGCCTGGTGGACGAAATAATTCAGAACATGGAGTCCATGAGGAGAAGACCTTAACTGCCGCCCAGGGAACCCAGTAATGATGGAAAATATCCATCAATACATGTACCAAGATCGAGAAGAAAGCCTGTCAACCAATCTTCCAATTCTATCGCCAGAGTCTATGAACCTTCTACATCATCGTTTCATAAGACAAACTACTCAAGATCCTCAAGCTGTCTTTTCGAACGATGGTATAAGAAGAGTCATAGACTTAACAATAAAGTCATTTGCCAACAGAGCCATACGCTACATCGAGTTCAGCATGGAAAGAGCCCATGGGGTAGTTAGCGTATTCAACGAGGACGACCTCATCAACCTCAATCCATATGACTTGATAGAGTTATATGCCTACACCTCTCAAAGGCAAGATCATGGGATACGATTTGGAATGGCGAACACAGCTATTGTCAAGACAATGGAGTCCCTGGTGAAGCATCGAGCCAAAAGCGATTTTAAAATTGCTTTTAGACTAGGCATCGAGAGGTTATCATGCGCTCCTCCAAATGAAGATTTCCAGGGCCTGCAGGAGATACGTTCTGCTACAGTTCTTACTCAACCTGAACTCGGACTTGTTTACAAGAATGAGTTTGGGGTTAAAAAGTTCTTTAGATTGACTGAAGCCTTCAAGTACTCAACAGATACACTTGAATGGTTTCAGAAAAACATTAGAGAAAGACTGGGCAGAAACCACGTGCCAAGGGAAGAGGGAAGCCATCTCATTCATAATTTGTTAAACCCCACAATACAAAATGTAAAAAGTAATGAAAAACAACAAGTGATGAAGAACCAGAAGACCAATGAAGACATCAAGGCAAAAACGACTAGGTCTGGAATTCGACCATTGGATCGATGGACAGACTAACCAGAGGATCGATGGACAAAGTTCAACCATTGGACCGATGGAAGAGTTCAACCAGAGGATCAATGGATGATGCGATGGAAAGAAGCATTCTCATTGATACTCTGGACAAACATCACTTAGAAGATTTTCAATCAGTTCATTCAAGCAGGCCATGAAGATTCAAAGATAAGGATGAATTCATCACATCGTTAATGACAGCAGGAGATGACAAGTCAACAGCTGGAATTAGAGTTTATCTTGATAATAATGCTTATCCATATAAAAGMYAAACCTTATMTGTTTATTAGAAGATTTGCTAGAAAGTAGCAATAGATAGTTATCTTCTAAATAGCCGATTAGTATAAATAGATGATTAGGTCTATTGTAAAAATAAGGCTTTTACTCTTTGTTTTACGTTTATGAATCTATAAAGTAAAACCTTTGAAGCTCAAAATTGTTCTTAATCTTTCTTATTTTATTCTTGAGACTTCATAGCTTTCTTCATTAAATCGCTATAATTTGGTTATTCATAACTAGATTATTAGTGTTATTGAGAGATCTGGGATCAACACAATTTTTAAACAAGAAAGAATCATCTCAAAAATATTTCCCTCAATCAGAGATGCATTTCTTCCTTTGGTGTTTATTGAATTTCTTGGGAATAATCCCATAAGCAGGTGGTTAACATGATCTACAAACCACGATACTGCAGCATATTGTAGGACCAAAATTCTTTCATCCGGGAATACTTCACATATGTCATTACTTTGCACATTTTTTTATCTTTTTTTCTACCCTGGACAAATGGTCAGCTACCTGATTATCCACACCTTTTCTATCAATGATTTCCAATTCAAACTCTTGTAGTAATAGGACCCACCTTATTAACCTAGGTTTTGCATATTTTTTAGAAATGAGATACTTGATGGCAGGATGATCAGTATGAGCAATCACTTTTGTTTCCATCAAGTACGATTTGAATTTTTCAAAAGCAAAAACTACAACTAATAATTCCTTTTTAGTAGTAGTGTAATTGATTTGAGCTTCATTGAGAGTTTTGTTTGCATAATAGATACGGTGAAGTATCTTTTCTCTCTTTTGGCCTAAAACAATCTCTATTGCCGAATCACTAGCATCACACATTATTTCAAAAGGTTTGGACCTGTCTAGTGTTACTACTACAGGGGTAGTGACTAGTGCTTCTTTTAGGATTTTAAAAGCTTTTTTATAATCTTCATTAAAATTGAATATTTGGTCATGTTGTAGTAGTAAACAAAGAGGTTTTGAAATTTTTGAAAAATCTTCAATAAACCTCCTATATCTACATAGCCTAGAAAACTTCTGATTTTTTAATAGTTGTTGGTTCAGGTCATTTTTCAATTACTTCCAGCTTTGCTTTATCAACCTCAATGCCCCTCTTAGAAATTAAATGTCCTAATACAATACCCTCTTTAACCATAAAGTGGCATTTTTCCCAGTTTAAAACCAAGTCAGTTATGAAGTCCAAAAGACATTCTTTTAAAGGCAAAAGTTTCATAAGAACATGTGAAAATGGTCTTTTCTTAGTCATCCAGTGCTAAGGCAATTTGGTTATAACCTGAGTAACCATCTAAGAAACAAAAGAACTCTTACCATGCTAGTCTGTCTAACATCTGGTTAATGAAAGGTAAAAGAAAATGGTCTTTCTTAGTGTCTTTGTTAAGACTTCTATAGTCCATACAAATCCTCAACCTGACACAATTTTAGTAGGTATAAGCTCATTTTTTTCATTTGGTACCACATTAACTCCTCTCTTTTGGGCACACATTGGACAAGACTGACACAAGAACTACTAGCAATAAGATGGATTATGCCAGCATCTAACCATTTTCAAATTTCCTTTTTGACAACCTCCTTCATCATAGGATTGAGTCTTCTTTAAGGCTCAATGGAGTTGAAATCTTTGTCTTCTAAAAAGAATTTATGTTGACAAATGGTAGGGCTTATTCCCTTGAAATCAGCAACCGTCCATCCTATGGCTTTAGTGTGAAGTTTTAACATTTTGACCAACCTCTCTTCTTGATCAGCTTCTAGTGATGATGAAATAATGACTGGCAACTTCCATGAGTCTCCTAGAAAGGTTTTAGATGTAAGGGAAGTTGTTTCAATTCTAGGTCTAGGGAAGGAACTAGGGTTTTCTTATCCTCAGTTTCTAAGACTTCAAAAGTAGCAAATTCTTGAGGTGCTTTTAAATCCTCCTAATCTTCTTCTTCTTTATCACTATCAGACTCAACTATCCCCAAAATTTCCCCCAAACTTTTCTCTTGACACAAAGATTCTACCAAACTTAAAGCAGAACATTCTCCTCCTTTTCTTTTGGGTACCTAAGGGAATTAAACACATTAAAAGTCACCATCTGGTATTGGACTCTCACAATCAATTCTCCCTTCACATCTATCAAGGTTCTTGTATTGTCTAGGAAAGGTCTTCCTAAAATGATGGGAGTGTCACAATCAGCTTCAAAGTCCAACATGATAAAGTCAGCAGGAAAAATAAACTTATTAACCTGAATTAGGACATCCTCAATTTTTCCTTTTGGATAGGCTATGGACTTATCAGCTAATTGCAAAGTAACAGTTGTAGGCCTAGCTTCACCTATACCTAAGATGTTAAAACCATATAAAGGCATAAGGTTTATCCTAGCACCTAAGTCACATAAGGCCTTTCCTATTTCTTTTCCTCCTATGGAACATGGGATAGTAAAACTATCAGGATCTTTAAGCTTAGAAGGGAGTTTACTTAATAATATAGCACTACACTCTTCAGTCAAAGCTACAGTCTTATACTCAATCAACTTTTTCTTTTTGATTAAAATTTCTTTTAGAAACTTGCATAGCTTGGCATTTGATCACTGGATCCCACCAAAGGTATGTTTATATGTAACTCTTCAAAAACATCTAAAACTTTTTAAATTGTGATTCTTCCCATTGATACTTAATCTTTGTGGATAAGGAATATAAGGAGGGACTGAAGTAGGAGATGTAATCTTTTGAGGTGTAGGTGCTAGAGGGGTCTTCAAAACAGGTTCTACAATGATTTTCGGTTTGATCCTACATGGTACTACATGAATGATCTGACTTGGCACTATAGGATTAGTCTGACAGGGTATTATAGGACTGCCACCAGATTGTGACACATCCAATACAATACTTTATTTTGGCTGTTGGACTTCCTTAGGTTCATTAAGGAACAAAAGTGGGAAGTATGATCTATTTTGGAATGGTTGTAATATTAATAGGCTTATCTTTCAATTTAGGCCCAATGGTGCTACATGACTAAGTTGGAGTAGAAGTTGATATTGTGGTATTCTTTTCAGGATTTGCTTTGGTTGTCTTTTCTAACTCTTTTTGTCTATTTTCTACTAAATTCTTTCCACTCCTCAGGGCTACAACTTTACCAGGATCTTTACCTTCTCTTCGCAGTGTCTATGTATCACTAGGTAGATATCGTACTGGTCTTTTTCTCATTTCCAAAGCCATTTGTCCCATCTAAGTTTCCAGATTTTTAATTGATGCCTATGTATGGGTCATAAACCCTTTCATCATTGCTTCCAAGGAAGTAGATGATTCGGCATGCTGTTTGGGCTTGTTCTGGAAAGAAGGTTGAGGATTTTAAGTTTGAAAATTAGCTTGCTAGTTACTATGAGTGCCTTGGTGTGATTGTGAGTGAAAATTGGATCCTTGTTGGTGAAAATTGGATTGTCCTTGGGGTTTTGGCATTGGTGGGTTAAGAGATGGACTATGCCATGAAAATTTTGGATGATTGCGCCATCCAGGATTATAAGTTTGTGAAAATGGTTCAGTCTTGTTGACAAAATTTACTTGTTCCTCATTTCAGGACAATGCTCAAAAGAGTGCCCCTAACCACAGTACACACATTGCACAGATTGAACATTAGGAGTAAAGGTGTTAGCATCAGACTGCACATGTGGGCTAGATGTCATATTTGAAATCAGCTTACTGATCTGAGTCGTTAATACTGAAACAACATCTACCTTATGTACCCCAACTATTTTCTTCGAAGTAGTGTAGTGGATCAGGGCATTGTCCATTATTGTTAGAAAGTTTCTCAAGTATGTTAATTCCTTCATTGTAGGTACAACTTGTAAAAGCTCCGCCTGTAGTAGCATCAAGCATTTGTCTAGCAACAATGTTTAAACCATTGTAAAACATCTCTAGCTTTATATAGTACAGAATGCCATGGTGAGGGCATTTTCTCAGCAGCTCCTTATACCTATCCCAAACATTAGAAACTACTTCATCATCCAGTTGTCTAGAAATACATATTTCATTTCTAGACTTGGCATTCCTCTTGGGTGGAAAATATTTTTTTTCAATTTTTTTTTTGCCATTTGGTTCCATGTTATCACAGAGTCTGGTTGAAAAGAGTTATATTATGCTCTGGCATGATCCCTTAATGAACATGGAAAAAGTTTTAGTTTTAGAGCATCATCTGAAACATTAGGGTTGAAAAAAGAATCTGTAATTTCCATGAAAGATCGCATATGAGAATGAGAATCTTCAGATGGCAAACCAGTGTACTGGTCGTTAGTTTGTAACATCTGAAACATCAACAGCTTAAGCGAAAAGTAGGTAGCACCAATAGTGGGTTTAAGTATTCTTGTATGTAACTGAGTCAAATTGGGAATAGTATAAGCCATGATGCCACCATTTTTAAAGTTTGCGAGTCAGAAGATATTTTGTTCCTCCTCTTCAAATTGATTATTTCTTGGTGATGATTAATATCATTATTTATTAAATTGTTAGGATTATATTCGGGTTTTTCCTCCTCATTCGTCATGTAATCGTGTTCAAACATTTTGGAAGAGGTTAAAGCTCGTGAAGCCCTTTGCACTCTTTTTCTTTGTCTGAAAGTGTGTTCGGTATCTATATCAAATTGGAAAAGTTTACCAAGCAACAATCTTGGCATAAACTATTTTTTTTCTTTATCAAAGTGGTGGTAGAAAAATTAGCTTTTACAAACTTTACTCTAAAAAGAAATTTTTTGGTGTGCTTTGTGCTTCCCTAGCAGCGGCGCCAAAACCTTGTTCAAGATTTATGCAACCTTAGATTTCAACACAAAAATAGAACTTAGTATAAGTATACACCTTGAACTACTATCGTTTTGTAACAAATAATAAAGGGTAATATGTACCAGATATCATTCCTACAGAGAAGACTAAGCACAAAACTTTCTTAAAAAGCCAAATCTTTTAAAACTAACTTCAGATGGCGAACTCGAGGTATTTGATTTATCTAAAGCTTGGGTGAGTTAATTATCAAAAAAGAAAATGTAAGTTGTAAAAAGAAGCTAAGGGTGCAAAGGTCTGTTAGCACAAAGAAAAATATATTAAAAAAATGTTATAGTATTTTCGGACAGCCCAATAATACTATGAATTTGTACAACTGTACTGTCATATATATACAATTATCGGGTTAGACAGCCACTCAATAGTACACACAGGCCGGCGTACTATCGATACGACATCATTTATGTTAAATGTCGAGAATCCTAGTACGACATAGTGTTACAATCTTACACCATATGAGTATAGTATTTGTCAGATACTAAAGTTATATGTAGCCTTCTCATATTAACTCAGGTTTTCAAATTTATTTTGACTTTAAAAGTCAATACATTTTATATATAAAATTAGTTGTCAATTAATTAGATATAATATTTACTAAAACATTAATAACCTGAGATGAATCACACGGATAAAACACTATATTTAAAATATTTTTCTAATTTCACATAAATTTCGGTCTTAATTTCCCATTACACTCCAAGGTAAGACTTTTAGTCCATCATTATTTGGTTTCTCATTATAAAAGACATGGGCATTGTAAAATAAATAACGGAGATAGAAAATGCAAAGTGGAAACTGCAAGTATTAAAGTCTAAAAAGGAAACTTGTTGCGCAAGTTATTAAACTTTAAAACAAATGCAGAAAATAAATACTGAATGTAAATTTTAGGAATTAAAATACTTGTTAGCTCTCATTTCCTTAATGTAAAAGTATAGAAAAAGTAAACTGCGAGTATTGACAGAAGATGATCTGTCACAGAAGACCACAGAGGACCAACAGCAGAAGATGCTCAAGCGTTCAAGTCTCAGGTGACAGAACCTCTGTCGTGTCTCACAGAGGTTCTGTAAACTGGTCCTCTGCATAAATATTGCTACTAGTCAAAGACGACAGAACCTCTGTCGTGTCTCACAGAGGTTCTGCAGCATGTCTTCTGTATAGATCTTCTTTAAGCTGTTTTTCTTAGGTTTACTAGCTGCTCGTGCTTATCACGTGTTCCTGTCTGTAACCTGTTTATGATCTAACGGCTTAGATTAATTTGCTTTAGGTCATGTCAGAAAACGGTTATTTACTTGTATAAATAGCAGCGTAGGCCCTTGTATTTCTGTGTGCTTCAGTATTGTAATTGTCAACATTTTCATTAAAATTGAAAATCATTTTGAAGCTCTCTCTGGTGTTCTTCAGTCATCTTAATCGTGTTCTTATTGATTTCTACTGTGCTTGATTGTTATTACTTCCGCTGCGTTATCACTGTCAAACTTATCATCAAAGCAAGTAATCTATACCAAGAAACTGAGTTAATCGATCCAACAATTGGTATGAAAGCCTGGAATCAAATTTTAATTTGATTTATTCTGTTCTTGGTATTCACCCTCATTCGCTCATGAACACAGTCGTCTTCTTCACCAGGTTACCCTGTTTTCACTGTCTTATCAATCTTCCTCACTTTTCTTTCGATCTACATCCTTCAATGGCAAATATAGCCAATACATCCTTCATGAGTACTGGTTCACAGTCTAAACCTCCCACACTCATTCGTGAAGAATACCCTCAATGGAAAGTTYGAATGGTGAACTTCCTCGAAGGGATTCATCCTAGAATCTGTGAGTTTCTTTACAACCCTCCCTACGTCCCAATCAATTTAATTCCTAGAGTTCCAGGAACTGGAACCACACCCTGAAATACCTGAAATACCTGAAGCAAACTGGAGCGACGAGGACAAGATTATCGTTGATTTGGGRAACAAATGTAAACGTTTATTGATTATGGCAATTCCTAATGACATCTTCAAGTGTATTGATCACTGTCAACTATCCATGGAAATCTGGGCAGA
>NW_020204291.1:0-9549 GCF_001531365.2 Cynara cardunculus var. scolymus
TTCTGTTTTTCTACTTCATCTTCTTTTTCAAATCTTTCTTGAATCTCTTGATTAAATTGTTCTACTGTCAGATCTGGGATATAACAGATTTGTATCGCTAGTTTCGGTTTTGTATTTCAAACAACTTTGATTCACACCATTTTGCAATTTACACAAGTTTTAAGGCTGAAAATGTCGAAATTTGATTTTTAGCTTTTTGGAAAAAGTTCATAAAAACTCATATTTTTTTCATGTTTTGATCCATTTTTTTGGTAAAAAAGTGTGAAATTTTATGTTTTTGCTTGAATCTCTATTCGGTTAAAGCTTGTGCGGTTTAATTTCCGTGTGTTTTGAGTTGTTTTTGTTATAGGTAATACCGGACATCTCTTGGAAGGACTTCTTGTGCGGTTTAGCTAATCCGGCTAGTATACCGGTGATAACTTGTGCGGATTAGTTGATAAACCGTGTAACACTTGAAAGGTTTAGTAAGCGGTTTAAAAGTATCCGGCTGGTAAGGACTTAGTAACTTGAACGGATATTGASYGRTTTAACCAAATCCGTGTGGTAAGTGTGCGGTTTAGAATACGCTTGGTAAGTCTTGGACTTTTGATAACATTGATAACATTGATGAATCAACTGGATTGTACTTTGACTTTGAAGCTGATTTAGAAGAAGAAGATCCAGCTTTTCCCATTCAAGGTGATCCTCAGTCTATTCCAAAATCATCAACTGATGTTCTACCTGATGCGCCTGAAATCAGTGTTCCAAAAGAGACTGTTGATCCTACAGAAATCTTCACAAARAACTAYGTTCCTTTCCATATCAGAGCAAATTTCTTTGGTTATGATCTCGATAGAATCCGAGAGCCATATTTAGAAGATATCTACTTTGGGATTTTCGTTCGTCACAGAAAACTGCTTTGTGCTGACAGAGTTATAGGAATCCATAAGAAGCCAAAAGAGTATCGAATTGATTATCGTCATCTTCTAAAAGCCAAGTGCCAACCAGTCAGTGAAGTACGTACCAAGCACCGAATTGTAACGATAAAACAGATAGATGCTCAGAAGCTATTGAGAATTTGGTATCATGTCTTCACAGTTACCAGACAGGATGGCCAGATTTGGAGGTTTAGCGAAGCTGACTTCTCGAACTTGTATTTGGATGACCTTGAATACATGTTCTTCGAACTTAAAAATATGACAATTAGAAAAAAAGGAGAACTGGTATCTCTGGAGGCTATCAAAAGATTCATTCGATGTCATGTAAAGCTGGCAATGGTCATAGATGTACAAATGGGTCTTGAAGACAATCAACGCATTATCAACCTCAAAAGACCAAACCAAGATCTTGAAGACATTGACGGCTATCCAGTTTACATGGTTCTAGAAAATCCAAAGTTCGGGGTCATCTACTATGCTCAACTTCAAGTTAAAAAGTTCATGAGATTCAGTGAGTTRAACAAGTATTYTGACGGTACGATTAAGCTTGTAAGAAGGGCGCTGGACTTGAAGAGGGTGATGGATGAAAAGGCTACTGAATCTGAACGAATGAATTCCAAAGAAAGATAATTGCTCGTCAATGCTATCAATTTGCTCGAGAAGAAGATTCAGTATAGAAATGCTCTGAGAAGGTTAGAGAAAATCCTTGGACTGCGCAAAACGAAGTTTACAAGAGTCCAAACTTGAATCCAAAGGGGGAGAATGTTGGGTTCAAGTTAGTGCTTAAAAGTTGTATTCAAGTTTCTCCTTAGTGTTGTTTCCTTGTAATAGTTTAGCCTTTACAATTTTCTAGTATAAATAGGATTTACATTGTAATTGTAATTAAGCTTTGTCATTAATTAGAATTCAAGATTTGCTGAAATAATCTTTCTCTCTCTCTCCAATCTAATCATCTTCTTGAATATCTTCTTTCTACATCACAATCTATGAAGATCATATCATATTTGTATGAAATGTGAACTCATCAAACTTGCGAAAATTAAATGACTTAATGTAAATAGCGGAAAAAATAAAAGAGTAGAAAGTAAATAACGGAAAGTAAATGACGGAAATTAAAGAACAATCTTAGAAGAAATTAAGAAACTTTAAATTTCTTCAATGTTTATAGATAGAAATCAGCTTTAGAAGCTGATTTTTGCATGATAAAAACAAGAACCCATCCCCCCTATTTATACTAAAATAGGCACAAAAAGACAAAATGGATTAGTTTGGGGACAAAGCTATCTAAAGTTAACTTAAGTACAATAAAGAGGAACTAGATAGTTACATAATTCCAAACAAAAGTTTAACAATTTATAAACACCAATATTCTTTAGCTCCAAGTCTCCTAGAAACAAAGAGTCAACAGCTTATCCCATTAAGTCCATCATAAAGCCACAAAGCATCAGATCCCAGCTGCATGAATGTTGTAGTGTCAAACAATCCAGCAATTTTTTATATTATACTCCAAATGGTGTAGAAACAAGTAAACCACATAGTTTAGCTCCATAATTAATAAAAGGAAAAATGAAGTAATAAAATGACTTAATATAGGGATAAAAGAAAAACCATCTATCTAAGAACTTGTAATATGAGTGCTCTATACATTGAATTCTGAATGCATATCATGCCCCCAAACTTAAAATGTTGTTTGTCCCCGAGCAATTAAATGACAAACCCAGAAGACTCAATTTGGAAAGATATGCATGATTATGGCATTAAGTGCATACACAATGTAAAGTATACCAAATATGAAGTTCATAGCCTTTCATAAATCCCTAGTGAGTAACTCAAAACCAAGTTTTTGTATGAACCATAAGCTAGCATTACCCTTCTCTTTGTTAAACTCAACACAATCTTCTTTTAGGATCATAGGGCTTGTAGGGTCACTCTATTGGCATTTTTTTCTTTCATAGCCTTTTTTTCTTTTTGGGCACTTAGTGCTCTTTTGTTGGAAGTATGCACATCGCCTCTATGGGACTTTTGTTGTGCTTTCTAAACTTTCCACAATAAAGAATCAATTTAGAGCTTTTCTCTTTTGTATTGATATCTTTTTTTCTTAAAGGCTAACCCTCCCCGAAACTTGGATAAGACAATGTCCTCATTGGATTTTGTGGGGATTGTAGTGTTTGAAGGGTGCAAGCGGTTGTATTTAATAACAAATGAAGGCCTATGTCATTCCGTAATCAAGTGTAGATTGTGTGAGCTAAGTTATGTCCCAAAAAGAATTTTGCTAATTCTAGCTAGAACAAAGTAACCTAGATGAGTGACAATAAACCAAAGAATTATTTGGGCTATGATCCCATAGGTAACAACCTTCATTTCATGTAATCATGCAAGAAAATAAAACTTAAAGCTATTAAAACTATCCTAGACTCTAAAATGAAAAAAAAAATGGAGGCTAAAGGGTGGAATTGTGGTCTACGGTTCAAAAACTTGGTATCTCGGCTACGGTGTACCACGTATGGATGGAAAGGAATAGAAAGTTTTTTGTCAATCATAACCGCACTGGAGCTCAAGTTGTGGCTGATATCAAGACACAGATTCTTCAAATAATGGGGTGGAAGACAAGGAAGAAGCTTACGAGAATAAATGACGCGTGATCATGAGGTTGGTGATAGGTTTTGTTTCTGGGAGTTTTTGGTGATTTGCTATATCTATTTTTCGGCTTGTTTTACATCTCTTTTATGGTGCATTTCCCTTTGTTTATTTTGGCTTCTTATGGCTTGGTTTGTGAGTCAAAGTTGCCGTAGTTTTTCTTGTTGATCTGTACTTTCATTGCTTGCTTTTATTTGCTTTATAAAATTGCCTGGGGAGTTCTCCCCTTTCAGTAAGGGTAGTGATTTAAACCTGTCCTACTCCATAGGAGTAGGATGTGAAGCTTGTGCAGCTGCAGTTGGTGCTAATGCTACAGCCTTCATCATCTTGCATTCTTCGTTGATCTTCTCATTTTCTGCCATCAGCCTTCTGTTTTCCATCTTGAGGTCTTTCATCTTCTGCCCCATCCTCTTGAAGTTCGTCATTACACCATCCTCCAGGTCTGCCTTTAGCTTCTTGATGCTTTTCCTTGCTTTCTTCTCCCTAACCTTTATCTTTTCAACCAACTCTGTCTGCAATGCTTCAATTTTTCCCAAAAATTCATTCATTTGCTCAACCATACAATCCATCAAGTTGCTATTTTGGGCCATCAAATCTTTCATCATCCTTGTCGTCCCAGCCTGCTCCTTCCCTTTCTCACATGTTATGAGACTAAAGAAAAGCAACAACCTTTCCACATAAGTGGAGTTGTCATGAGTAGTCGATAATAAATAATATCTAATAAAGTTTATCCAAACATTCTCATTATATGACAAATTGGCAGCCTTAAAGGTTTTCAACATGAAATGAGTGTAAGGCTCCCAATCAGTCTCAGGAATTCCAAGGAAAGTCGTGTTCTCGACCAAATATGCCTCTGAGGCCGTATGCAAGAATGCATTTTTCTCATAATCTTTGTGAGGTGAGAGACCGAACAATTTATTTATGGCTTCTTCAAAAGTAGACACCTTTGTTTATGGCTCTGTGGATGTAAAATTATTGTCATCTTGGATGATTTCATGTTGACAAAAATAAGGACTAATCCCCATTTGGTCACCAATGGTCAATCCCATAGCTTTTGTGTGCAACTTCAACATATCTACCAATTTCTTTTCTTGATGCAAATCTAGGGTAGATGATATGATGATAGGCAATTTGCCTTCTTCTCCTAGAAAAACCTACTTCAAATGAGATGGGAGTTGCTTTAACTCTAGGTCAGGTGGTGATACTATGGATCAGGTGAAGTTCTTTTGCTCACTATTTTCCAATAACTCAAATGTTGTTGTATCCTGTGGGACAACTTCATTTCCTAACTCCTCAATAGTCTCTTCCTTTGTTACCTCATCACTATCTTCTTTCAACTTAAGGGCTTCATGGACTCCTTCCTTATGACACATTGATTCTATTTCACAAATTCTTGAACACTCTTCCAAATAGTCAAGGTATTTAAAAGAATTGAAAACATTAAATGTGACTTTTTGGTCCTGATGTCTCATAGTCAGCTCTCCTTTTTAGACATCTATCAAAGTTCTTCCGATGGCTAGAAATGGTCTCCCTAAAATTATAGGAATGTCCTTATCAGCCTCAAAGTCTAAGATGATAAAATCTGATGGAAATATGAACTTGTCAACTTGTACTAAAACATCCTCAATCTTTCCCTTAGAGTATGCAATGGATTTATTGGCCAATTGAAGTGTAACAATGGTAGGTCTAGCCTCTCTTATGCCTAAGGTGTTGAAAATAGATAAGGGCATAAGGTAAATACTTGCACCTAAGTCATACAAAGCATTCCCAATCTTCTTCACACCTATAGAACAAGGAATAGTGAAACTTCTCGGGTCTTTAAGCTTAGGAGGTATCTTGTTGGTCAGAAGTACACTACATCCTTCAGTAACAACTACGATTTCATACTCGGTCAGCTTCTTCTTCTTACTTAAGATGTCTTTGAGAAACTTGGCATTTGTTCAATTGCTTCAACAAGGGGTATGTTTATATGCAATGCTTTAAACATATCTAAAAATTTCTTAAATTGCAGTTTTTCCTTATGATTCCTTAACTTTTGGGAAAAGGGCACATATGGAGGAACTGGTTTTCTGATAACTTTGTTTGAATGTCTTGAGCAAGATAAGTCTTTTATGCCTTGGGTCTTGGTCTTACTCTCTTGTGGTGTGAATGGGGTCACAGCTTTGGTCTTAAGATCTGCTATAACCTCATCTTCTAATAACTTGTTTCTAGTGGCCTCTTTTGGAAATAGTAAAGGATTGTCTGATCTTAGGGGGACAGCATTGGTGACCTTATATGATTGGTTTTCTAATGATTCAGTGTTTTTTCAATAACAGGGGCCAATGTTGTAGCATCAGTTTTTGTCAAAGTTGGTTCATGATCTTTTTGCACTGCCTTTGTCAATTCCTTCCCACATCTAAGGGTCACTACCTTCATATGTTTCTTTCCTAAGGCTCTCGGGACTTCTATGTTACTAGAGAAAGCACCAAGGACTATTGGTCTGATTGAGTGCAAGTTGACTGACTTGAGTTTCCAGATTTCTAATAGTAGCACTTTGTTTATTAAAAAGAGATTGATTCTGAAAGTTTTGTTGGGTTATCAAGGCTTGATTTTGAGCTTGAGCTTCGCAAATAACCCTTTTATCATTGTTCCCAAACAACATGATAAATCAGTCTGTGGAGGTGGCTTGTTTTGAAAACAAATGTAGTAACAGTTGGTTGCACGCCTTCGCCAGAAGTAATATTTTTAAACATGTTGGCCATGGAAGTGAGTTGTGTTGTTAATGCAGTGTATGCATCTACATCATGAATTCTAGTTGTCTTCTTTTGTGGTTGGGCACGTGGATCAACCTAATGTCCATTGTTTGCCAAAAATCTTTTCAAGGATATCATACCCGTCATTATAGGTACTAGTTGTAAATGCCCCACATGCAGTCGCGTCGAGCATTTGTTTAGCCATGGGAGTTAACCCATTGTAGAATGTCTTGAGTTGAATACAGTAAGGAATGCCATGGTAAGGGCATTTTCTTAACAGCTCTTTGAACCTTTCTCGTGCATTAGAAACAGCTTCATCGTCCAATTGTTTAAAAAGACAGATTTTGTTTCTGGACTTAGCGTTCCTGGTGGGTGAAAAATATTTTCGCAAAAACTTTTCGGCCATGTTACTCCATGATGGCACAGAACCTGGTGTTAATGAACTAAACCATGATTTTGCCTGATCCCTAAAAGAAAATGGAAACAAAGTAAGTCTTCAAGCGTCGTTAGGCACTCCAAGGATCAAAAAAGAATCAGTTATTTCCATGAAAGATTTTAAATGTGAGTGAGAATCCTCCGATGGCAATCCAATAAATTGTCCATTTGTTTGCAACATATGGAACATGATCGGTTTAAGCTCAAAATGGAGGGTAGTCATATGAGGTCTAACTATCCATGAGTTCAATTGCTCAAAATCGGGAATAGCATAGTCCATGATTCTTTCATTTTCAGAGTTTGCAAGATTTATTATATTTAAAGTTTGAGCTCTTGGATGATCATTATTTTCAAATTTTGTGTCATTATGTGCATCATCATGATTTATTGGCCCTTGTTGAAAAGGATGTTCTTGTGAATTTCCAAAAAGTGGTGGTGGATTTCGAAAAGGTGGTGGTGGCGGCATGTTTTCAAGAAGTGGAGGGAGGTAACGCCATATTGGGGGGAGTAGAGAAAAATATGCTCTTTGTGCCCTCCTTCTTTGGCGGAACGTTCTCTCAATATCTGAATCAAATTCGAGAAACTCCACGCGCTGTATTCGTGGCATACACCACTTCCAAGTGATTCAAACGGTACTAGAAAAATCAAATCTTTTATCTTACTTTTAAAAATAACTTTCAGCTTGCCAATCTCCGGCAGTGGTGCCAAAAACATGGTAGGTTGTTTCACACACCTTTAGACAAATGAAATAAACCACAAAATATGTATACAATATGGTCTAATATCGCATTTCCAAGTAATAAAGTGGTAAAATACCGGTTTATCGTCCACGAAGATTGTAGCAAAAGTCTAACAAAAGTCTAATGAAAGAGATGATTTCAAACGATGAATTTAAAGACTTTGATTTGTTGATGAGTTAATAAATGCAAATAACAGAATGAACAAAAGCAGCATCGGTGTAAACTTGTGGTGAGAATCAAACACGAATTCCAGTAGACAATGTTGTAGGGTTGCTACAACAAGCAGTTAGTCATAACTTAGTTCCACCATCTATTTTGAGGGTATTCCTCTCGGACTTTCACCATTGCACTAATTATAGATTTTAATCCATATCTCTATGTGGTATCCGGACCAGGGATAGTGACGAATGGTGTCCTCAAAATATATGGATAAACAAATCTTTTTGTTAAAAATCACTCTCTCGAGCCGATTCCCATATCATTAAGTTGGCGTGTTTTTAGGTAGTTCATCTCTGAATCTACCGCACTTTAACACTTTAACACTTTAACAAGTGACTAGACTGTCGAGAATTAATTAGTTTGAACAATATATATGACAAGTCTCCTCGTCGGCAACTTTCTCAAGTCTACCTCTCATATCATTTAAATTGACGTGCATTCAATGACTTACCTCTAAGACCATGACACTTTAACACTTTCAAAGTGATTAACTTGTCAAGAAGTGTCATTGGTTTCTATAAAAAGTTGAACAAAATAGTGGAATGTTGTTATTGCAAAACAATGTCTACTTTTTTTCGGTTTAAAATCTCACCATTTGTCTCTCACCCAAGCAATGAAATTAGCTACTCATAACGTAAAGTAAATGACAAGCAAAATAAATAGCAGGAAAAAAAAGATATAAATATAACTTGCGGAAAATAAATAACTTAATGTAAATAGCGGAAAAAATAAAAGAGTAGAAAGTAAATAATGTTAATTAAATGACGGAAAGTAAAGAACAATCTTAGAAGCAATTATGAAACTTTAAATTTCTTCAAAGTTTATAGATAGAAATCAACTTTAGAAGCTGAATTTTGCTTGATAAAAAAAAGAGCTCATCCCCCCTATTTATACTAAAATAGGGCATAAAAAGACAAAATGGATTAGCTTGGGTACAAAGATATAAAGTACAATAAAGAGGAACTAGATAGTTACATAATTCCTAACAAAAGTTTAACAATTTATAAACACCAAAATTTTCAGCTCCAAGTCTTCTAGAAACAAAAAGAGCCAGCAGCTTATCCCATTAAGTCCATCATAAAGCCACAAAGCATCATCCCAACTGCATGAATGTTGTAACGTCAAATAGTCCAACAAATTTTTATATTAGACTCTAAGTAAACCACATAGTTTAGCTCCATAATTAATTAAAGGAAAAATAAAGTAATAAAATGACTCAACATAGGGATAAAAGAAAAATAATCTATCTAAAAACTTGTAAAATGAGTGCTCTATACATTAAATTATCAATGTATATGTTAATCCTCTCTCTCAGTAATTTGATGATAATCCCTTTTTCTTTTCACGTTGTATTTGTGTTTCTGTATTTTCAGTTCCAGCGATCATCACTGAGTATGTTCAGTGATCGTTGAAGAACTTGCATTGTAAATTCATCAGAGACAGCAATACTTCAAGAAGACAACACTCACCAAAGAACCTTCAGCAAACGTCGAAGACTGAAACTGAAGATTAGAGACTGGCAAGTACGTGATCTGAAGCGGTATTCAGGGATTACAAGCCTGACTACATATGTGTGAAGACTGCTCTAGCTTCAGCGAATGATGATGAGACCTCCAGGTCATTCCAGCTTTCAACGATCAAAGGAAGCTTGCTTAGCACGATTGTTGTTGTCTTGTCCTTATTCACACAAAGGACAAACCCATACCCTTGCAAAAGTTAGTACGGTACGGAGCCGATTAGTCGACTCTTTGTCCACCAACTTTAGGCAAGGATGTCTACTCAAAAATAGTGCTTTTGTACTATTCACTGTAGCAAAGGACAAGCCTTCCTCTTAAGGCTTGACACGCACTCTAAACCTACCATATTGCA
>NW_020204291.1:9689-12973 GCF_001531365.2 Cynara cardunculus var. scolymus
CGCATCTCTCTGCTATCCTTTTCTTACTTCAAGCATCTTCTAGCTTAMGTAAAAGATCTTCCTTTTAGCAATCTCTTTTCTTGTAATTGCTAAAGATCTGTGTATATCCAAAGATTGTTTAGATAGGTTTTCTTTACCTTATCTTTTCGCAAGCAGTCTTGTAAAATCTGTATTGATCTTCTCTATCAATATATATTTTAAATTTGAAAATATTGTGTTTGTATTCATCCCCCCCCTTCTACAAACTTTTTCTATTCTTGTAGACCCTTACGGGACCAACAAGTGGTATCAGAGCAGTGTTTTCTTTCTTTCCTTGTGTTTAGCTAAATTTCTGTATTATTTTATCTTTTCTTAGATAACTTACTGCTTTTAAATGGCTTTACAAATCACAAACACACACATACAGAGGATAATGGCTCTCTAGCCAAACCACCCCGGTTTGTCCGTGACAATTTTAGTCTCTGGAAGAACCAGATGTCCCTCTTTCTGGAAGGTGTGGATCCTGAAATTCCACATTACATAGAAAATGGACCATATATTCCATTTGCTATTGTTCCGGCTGTTCCAGCAACAACTACGACTGCCGCGATTCCTGAACGGCAAATTCCAAAGCTTCCACATCAGTGGAGCGATGAGGACAAGAAGAAAATAGCTATAGACACGCGTGCTCGGTCTATAATAGTTTTGTCTCTTCCTTATGAGATATATCACTTTGTGATGAAACTCAAAACTTCTAAATCCGTATGGGATACTCTTTGTGTCCAATACGAAGGAACCACTCAGGATCAGGAGACTATAAAGATCAACCTAGTAAGACAGTATAAAAGCTTTCTCTGTGGAAAGTCCGAGACACTGTCTGAAGTACATCAAAGATTTAATTACCTTCTTATTAATCTTAGGGCTGTCGACAGGGAATATTCTAATTCTGAAACCTTAACTAAGTTTCTAGAATGCCTTCCTGAGTCTTGGGATACTTTTTCCATGTGTCTCAAGATGTCAAATGMCATGTCCACTCTTTCTCTTTCTACCTTATACGGGATTCTGCTTAACCATGAGCAATCTCGTCAACTAAAAAGAAATCTTGTAAGAGAATCCAGGGAAATGAAAAGCTCTCCTTTAGCTTTGATCTCTGAATCTTCTTCAGTTGAAACCTCTACTCCTTTTGTCTCTTCTCTACCTCTCGTGGTCATCACGGAGATAGATTCTTCTGAGGACATTCCTGAATCTGATTTAACAAATTTTGATGAGTCCCTGGCACTCCTGACAAAGTCATTTAGGAGGTTCGCCAGTAAAAGCAATTTCTGTAAATCTCCTCAGCTACCCCTCAGGGAGAAGCCAAAGTCTGAAAGAATAGACAAGGCTTCAACTGTCTGCTACAACTGTCACCGGCCCAGACATTTTGCAGGTGAATGCAGATCCAAGAAGACTGCGATGCCATCTTCTAAAGCCTCTTCCTTCTTCAGGACCAAAGATGATAAATACTTAAAACTGAAGGAGAAATACAAAAAGATGAAGAACAACCAACGAAAGGCTAAAGGCCTTATTGCTGAAGAGCATGACTGGGCWGAATCATCTGATGAATCATCTTCTGACGAGGAAGATAAAGCTTATGTCTGCTTGATGGCTATTGATGCTGACGAAGGTTCTTCTAAAGCATCTAACTCTTCTGAGCCTTCTTCTGTTACTCAGGTATGTACCCTGAATGAACCTTCCTCTAGTCTTTCTGCATTGGATACGCTGACGGTTGACCTTTACAATGCCCTCAATGGAAAATCTAAAGCTAAAATGCTTAACGTTGATCTTCATGAGCAATTAAAGATTTGTCATTCTAAGATCAAAGAACTGACTTCTGTTGAGGAAAATCTTAAGGATCAGGTTATTGTAAACCAGGCCATCACTGTTGAACGTGAGAAAGCTGTCATTGAGCGTGAGCGAGCAATCGCTGAACTCAAGGCTGAGAAAGATACCATTGAAGGATGGTGTAAAGCTTCTCTCAAGGCCTCTAAGATCATTAACACTCAGATCCCTGCCAAGAAAATGACTGGTCTAGGATTCTCCTATGATCRGGAAGAATGTGTTAAAGACAAGTCCATGCTTAAATTTGGTACTTTTATCTCTTCTATTCCCAACACTTCTTCCTCTCAGTCCTCTTCTTTTACTGAGAGTCATCTTGAAGGAACTCCGTTAAGTTCTGGGTGCAAAGACAAAGGTAAATCCACTGTCATAGCATCCCTTCCCAAGAAGTCTAACAAGACAAATAGATCTAACTCTATTCCTTCAACTTGTAAAACTTCTTCCTCTTCAGGGACTAGAAAATCTGAATCGCATTAGAAATCTAAGTCACAGCTCAGGGTGAACTTTTCACCTAAGGAATCCATTCCCTCAAAGGTTCCTCCTAGAACCAATGAGAAGGGAATCCTTGGAGCTTATCCCACTTCTAATCTGATACTTCCTGGCCCTAAAGCTACTTTTAGTTTTAGGAAGTGTAAACATTGTGGTGAAAAAACACATGTTGATAGTAAGTGTCCTTCTATCGTCAAAGCTGGTTCACTAGCTTTGAGCAAGAAAGTAACAAAAGTTGAGAAATCAACTAAAGTGAAATCATCCACAAAGACTGCCTCTGTAGTCAAGTTGAAAAAAACCACTGAAGCCTCTTCGTCAGGCTCAGTGAAGACAACTCCAGCTGAAGTATCTTCAGCTTCAGATGTTGTAATCTCCACCACTGAAGTCCCTTCTTCGGACTCAGTGAAGACTTCCACTGAAACTACCTTGGTAGTATCAAGGGTTGTTCCTCTTTCCATTCAAACCTTCTCAGGTTTAATGATGTCATCTTCTGATAATGATTCTTCAGTATCAGATGATGAAGCCTCTAACATAGTTGGACCCATAGCAGGGTACCAATAGCATTTCTTATTTTGTTTCCTTGCTCAGGATGTCAAAGGCATATGGTATCTGGACAGCGGATGTTCAAGACATATGACTGGAGATATATCTCTTCTATCTCACTTCAAGGAAGAAAGAGGACCTTCCGTTACCTTCGGTGGAAATGGGAAAGGATATACTAAAGGTTTTGGTATATTATCCAATGGTACAACAACTTTCAAACGCGTTGCWTACGTTRAAGGACTGAAGCACAATCTTCTTAGCATCAGCCAACTGTATGATAAAGATTATACAGTTAAATTTCTCAAGAATTCTTGTCACGTTCTTGACAAAGATGATAAGGTTGCTCTAACTGGTTCTCGTCTAGAGAATGTTTATATCATCAACATGAATTCTCCTCT
>NW_020204292.1:0-2108 GCF_001531365.2 Cynara cardunculus var. scolymus
CTTGTTTTCTTAGTTAGTAGGTTTTCCTTGCAAAGACATGCAAGGTTTGAGGGGGAGCCATGGAAGCTGGCTTCAAGGGGGAGTTTTTGAATTGAAAATCAAAACCTCAGAAGGTGCCAAAATTTTAAAGTATCTTGATCTTAGAGGTTAGCTCATCAGAACCTCTGGCGCTTCTATCAGAGGCTCTGTGGGTCTGAACTGAGCAAGTGCTCATCTCTCTAAGGATTTTCAATAGGTATACAAAGGTGTAATATGTTAGAAGGCCCCGCACATATCTCAGAGCCTCTGTTACCCTTAGGCTTCTGACGAAACTCACTTCTATAGTTTTCTATTATTGATATGGTGCGTGTGGTTATGTGGATAAGGGTTAAAGTTGACCACGTGCGTGTCAGAAACGGGGGCGCACATCATCAATCGTGCGTCTTCCCAAAAACACGTGACATATTTTAATTCGTCTTTCCCATAAGCCACTCATCACGGTATATCGCCAAATAAACGGTTCACATTCAAAATTCTTTACTATAAATACTCTTCCCCCCATCATATACCCCTTCACTTCTCTAAATACTCCAACGAATCCTCCAGCAAAATCTCAAGCTTTCCGGCAACCTGCATAAATGTCTTCAAGATTAGCATCCACCTCCGCTCAATCCGAAAACAACCCAAGCAGTAATGAAGTGAACCAATCTCAGGCACTTACCTCTCATGCCAGATCATTTTTACAGAATCGATATGAGAAAGTGATTCTGGTAAAGAAACCTAATAACTACTACTTCGCTCCATCCCCAAATGGCTTCCCGGCACACACTTATTCACTACTGGAGATCTTTCGCAATCACCCCATCTATTACGCACTCACTGCAACAAAACCTACCCCTGAAACCTATCTCACCCAATTTCTACTTAGTTCTTACATCTGCACACTGAAAGGTGTTGGATTAAGCATAGTGGGCTATGCTTCACACCCAATAATCAAATCCCTCGTACCAATGGAGATGAACGTCGAGACCCTACGTATTGCCCTGCACCTACCTACACTGGACGTTCTTAATTTGGATGCCTTCGCACCAACTCCATTAGATACAGAATTGATCGAATTCCTCGAATTCCACTCATATACGGCAAAGACGAAAATCATCAAWCGGACTGAATTCAAGAGGAAGGGCCTTCCTCCTATGTGGAATACTCTGTTTTCGATCATCAATTGTTGTTTAACGGGGAAGGTCGGCAGCCACGATCAACCATCTCATGCCATGCTCTCCATAGTCTATGGAATATACTTCAACTTGCCCCTAGATTACGTGCTACTCATCTTTGATGATATGGTGGGCCTAATCAAGAAGAAATGTGCTACTAAACGGGGTGAGAAATCGAAGGTAAAAGCACAGAAGAAAGCCAAGGAAGACCTCAATCACCCAAACTTGATCTTACAGAGGTTCTTCGGCTTGGTCTTTGGAGACATGATTGCAGAGAAACTGCCCTCTGCAGAGCCGGATGCTCGTTTATACCCAATGAAGGAGTTTCATCCTACAGAGCATGAGCTAGGCTACAGAAGCCCGAGGCCATTATCAAAAGCTATGCTCAAGTACCTTAGCAAAGAAGATAGGAAGGCTTATAGGAGTGGATACAGGAGGCCAAAGCCGGTCCCTGAAACCCCTCCACGAATAGGTATCCCCGTAGGTGAGAGAGTGCACGAAATGAGAGTTGAGGGAAGATTGGAGGAGCTTGCAGAGGCAAGGGAGCTGAGTGAGGAAAGGCCAGGAGTAGTTAGTAGTCCCTCACGAAGGCCAAAGAAGTCTAAGAAGACTCACAAGGATGTCGATCCTTCTGAGAAAAAGAAAGAGAAAAAGAGACCCGTAGCAGAAGAGGGTCCATACAGTCCTCTGCCAAAACCCAAAAAGAAGAAATCAAAAAAGGCCCAACCTACAGAGGTTGAGGTCACAGAGGCCGAGATTCAAGAAGGCACGGAAGAGGCTGTACCTAAGCGCAAAAGGTTGCGCAAGGCTGTTCGAGAAGAGTCCCCCACTGAGCAAATCCAAGATATAATTTTCAATCTTCAACAGAGTTTTACAGCGCCCACAGAGGTGGTAGATTTGGGGACAGAAGTC
>NW_020204292.1:2551-9152 GCF_001531365.2 Cynara cardunculus var. scolymus
GTCTAGAACGCCCAAAGTCTCCACTCGATCCCTCTACCACGTTAGACTCTGAACCTATTAGGCACGAAATCGACAGAACACCGGTAGGCTCTCCAATTGGGGATGTCCAAGGATTTGGTGGAAGTCCCCGAGATGACAACGCCAAATTGGTCACTGAGGGCGCCTTACACTCCAAGGCTACTAGGTCACCATGTGTTGGTGATCTAGGTTCCCCGAGTGCCTATATGACGAAGGAGGAGCTTCAAACCTTCACCACAGAGGTACTCAAGAGGTTGGATGAGTTGAAAAGCTTGTTCTCCTCCTCTTCGACAACAGAGGCACTTACACCTCTCACAGAGGCTCTGAAGGACTTGACTTCTACAACTTCTGAACTCAAGGCAGCCTTATCAGCCCTTCAGAGCTCTATCCTGAACAAGGCTGATCTCACAGAAGCCTTCGGCTTGCTGTCTCTTAATCCTTCTTCCATCAACACACTCAAGACAGAACTGACTAAGGTCGTCGCCCAGTACGCTGCAGACATGATTTCTGCCGGTTACACGAACTACTCCGCCTTCAAGGATGAAATCAAAGAGATGTTCTCCTCTGCGATCACTTTTRKCGTYGAYTCCTCATCCTCCARGGCTAACATTAACCATCTAGCCACTCGTAGAGAGCTAGACGCAATGGTTGAGGCCCTCGGAGAGACCGTGCGGAAACACCACAACCATCTTCTCAAAGAGGCCCAAGCTACTAAGGAATCCATCAGAGACTGCACGAAGCAACTCGTCACAGAAGGTCACTCATTCCAAAACGAAATCTGTGGTTGCGTCTCTCCATGAAATGGGCCACAGAGATTGATATCAACACCGCCACTCTGAATGCTGAAATAGTAATAGAGAAGATGGAGAAGGCGGCCTCCAGAGTACTCGGGTGCCTAAAGAAGGCTCCCCTCACCTCGTGCAAGGCAGTGGCTACTCAAATCCATGATGATCAGGGAGGAAATGACCCTGATCATCATGGGGGGGAGAAGAAGACAAAGCCAAGGAAATCAACATCCAGAGCCTACGGGGAAAGAAAAGGGTAAAGTGGTAGAGGCATCGCCAAAGAAAGGGTCTAGCTCTGAGACACTGGAGAAGATTAATGAAGATGAACATGACGATCCTGATCTGGTTCAAGCCCTCAAGGCTTCTCTGGAAGATGCTCGGATGAAGCAAGGCAGAGCTCCCATCCCCAAAGTTGGAGAAGGCTCTTCCAAACTAGCCAAGATACCTGAAGTGACGTCCACAGGTACGTTCGACGCTCTGTTAGGAACAGTCAAGCCAATCCAACCAGAGGGGTCTACCTAGAGGCCAATACTTGAAGAAGACACCAGAACGCCAGAGTCTGTCACAGTGGGGAGGGTCTCTGAAATTATTGATTCGATGAACAAGATTCCTATGCAGAGGATGCGTACAGAGCTCGTAACCACTGTCGAAGAGATTTTGCGGTGGCGTTACTCATCCACGGACACAGAGCCCCTATACAATCCAGAGCTAACTGGCATGCCCTCTGCCGAAGCAAAGTTTCACTTCTCTAAACTCACCAAGCCACCGGTGCAGGTCTTCTTAGAGCACGTTATTCGCTCACTAGAAACCATCTCTCCGCGCACCATGCTGAAGAAGACCGTGATGTACACTCAATATACAGTGAAGAGGGATGATGGCAACCTCTACACTTTTACAGATGCTGACCTCCATAATCTGTGCATGTTTGATTTAATCTTCTTGCACAAGATTCTGAACAAGTACATGGAGAGGATGTCAAGCTACTCGATTTCTCTCAAAAGGCTGATATAGGTGATGCGTGCCCAAGTCAAATTTTACAGCTAGAAAGACTTCGATATTGCTATGAGGTTGGCCCAGCCAAAGCTGAAGATTACTCCTCCTGTAGGATCTGAATTCAACTTTGGAATTGATCTAACACTCTAAATAAGCTCTAAAACAATTGAAGTGCAGCGAAAGTATTAATAAGAGCAAAACAGTGTGAGTAAGTGATTAGAAATTCTAAACACACCAAGAACACACAGTCTCAATGAAGGAGATGAATGCAAGAAGATTGCTCCAAAGGGTTTTCAATTGATTTAATTGAAAATTTTGACAATTACAATACTGGAAGCACACCGTTTACAAAGGCCCTATCCGCTATTTATACTAGTTCCTAACGACCTTAGAGACTAGATCTTGACAAGTCTCTTCATCTGGGTCGTCCAAAGAAAGTCGATTAAGTCCTAGTCACGTGAGAAGCACATGCGGCTAACAACCTTTGAAAACAGTTAGAACAGAAACTTCACAGAAGACGAAAACCGCAGACCCTCTGTGAGCCATCTCAGAGGCTCTGCTTTAAATGACTTGCATGTTATTTTGATTAGAGGACTATTTTCCAGAGCCTCTGTGAGACGCATCAGAGGTTCTGCCACTCTTCACTTGTTCGCTCACATGGCTTCTGGCGCTAATCCTCTGATATCTTCTGTGGAGTTAACCTTCTGTCAAGACTTGCAATATACTTTTTCTATACTTTTACAAGATAGGAATAATGGAGCTAACAATCTCCTCCTAAGTATTGAAAAAGTAATTATGGACAGTTGGGAGCAAGATTTGACTAAAGGAAAAATACAAGAAAAAATTAATCTCATCATCTGCAAAAAAAATTACATTATTGAAAGAAGTAAAAATTGTGCAGGCCTACACTATTACAAAAGTTTACTCAACAGCAGAATCTGGATAATCGTCTACAGCAAATTGCAAATCAGTCTTGACAGTCTTGTAGACCTTGAAGATCCATTCCCTGAATGAGACTTGTATTTTGATGGTTTCCAGAAGGTCCGTTACTTCATCCGCCCTTATTCGCCCTTTCTGCACTTCTGCCACCACCGAGTTGAACACCCATTCGAGGGACTCTGTTGAATACTTGTGCGCCTCTTTCGGATCGAAGAATCTTAGTATCTCATCCTTGTCCAAGAAAACAAACCCAAAGATGAGATTGTGGATAATAGTGTTGGGATGGAACCTGTGCAGCCAAATGGGTCTGTTCTTTGGAGGAGTGATTTTCAGCTCTGGCTGGGCCAACCTCATAGCAATATCGAAGTCTTTCTGGCTGTAGAATTTGACTTGGGCATGCATCACCTCTATCAGCCTTCTGAGAGATATCGAGTAGCTTGACCTCCTCTCCATGTACTTGTTTAGGATCTTGTGCAAGAAGATTAGATCAAATACGCACAGATTTTGGAGGTCAGCATCTGTAAAAGTGTAAAGGTTGCCATCATCCCTCTTCACCGTATATTGAGTGTACAGCACGGTCTTCTTCAGCATGGTGCGCGGAGAGATGGTTTCTAGTGAGCAAATAACATGCTCTGAGAAGACCTGCACTGGTGGCTTGGTGAGTTTAGAAAAGTGAAACTTTTCTTCGAAAGAGGGCATGCCAATTAGCTCTAGATTATAAGGGGGCTCTGTGTCCGTGGATGAGTAACGTGTTAAAACCCATATCTGACAATAGAACAATTTAATAAGGAAATTCAAGAGAAATTTGTAAAAGAAGAAGATGAAATAGAAATTGACGGCGATTTCTTTATTGAATGGAAAATTACAAACTCTCAAGAACCCTAATCGACTCTCATAAGATGTATCTGAATCTATGTGTTTACAATGAATTTTCTATTTTCTCTAGTATATTTTTCTATACCTGAAACACTACTTATATAGGCAGAAATCCATGATAATCTAAATAGGATAAGCATTATCMAAAATAGAATTAGCCTTATCCATAAAAGGATTAGCCTTATCCAAAATAGGATTATGAAGATAGTCGTCTTGCAGGACCAGAGGATAGACCAGAGGATAGACAGACCAGAGAGGCTCTGGTCCTCCAGAGGCTCTGGTCAATACAACGAGAGGCTTTGGTCCTCTTCACCTCCAAAGGCTCTGGTCAATACAACCAGAGGCTCAGGTGTCTCTTACAGAGGCTCTGGTTCTGGTGTCTTCACAGAGGCTCTGGTTCTTCTTACAGAGGCTCTGGTCATCCATACATGGTCGATTTAGCACAGCGGCTGGTCTTCTTCCAGACTAAGATGTTTTGGAACAACAACATCTTCAGATGTTCCATTCTTATCCCTGATTGCTTAATAAAACTTTTTGAGATAACTATTAGGATCAATTTGATGCTAACAATCTCTCCCCAAATTTTTATGAAGCAAGCATCTTCATGAAGTCTTCAGGTCTTCTCCCCTCTGTTTTCTTGATTAAAGCTTAGAGTGCTTGGTCTGGATGGAATTTTCAAGCTCCCCCCTGAATGTAGCTTTTTGTTCTTCATTTTCAACTCTTAAATCAAATCAGATTCAATGTGAATGCAGCACCATTGATTGCACAAGATGCAGCTTTAATCTGCACACAATCCAGCACATTCTTTGAAGCACAGAATAGCCACTCACCCCAAAAGTAGCAAATTCATCCAAAAAGGGATAGATAAATGTGTGAATTACTTGACAAAATAGTGCAAAGAGTCTTATGACAAAGAAACTTTCATTGAACTGCAAGTTGAGTAGGAATTCAGCTTTAGAGCTTGATTCAATTGAAGATAACTTCAATAACCGAAGCAAACACCATTGTTATTGAGAAGCGGAGAGAAGAATTAACATTTAAGCTGTAAGACTTTCAAGAAACAGCAGGTCAATTCAAAGAAACTTGACAGAATTACTGTTAAGGGCAAAACATGAAGGAAATTGCCATAAACATGTAGGATTGGTGATTACAGGCAAAAAAATATTAAGCTATTATAGATTCAAATCCACAAAAAGAGAGAAGATGAAAGAATACTCAAGATATTGGCGATAAATATATGTTTGGCAAATAAAACGCCAATTGCCTTAGGCTGTGAGTACCATGAACTCTTGCTAAAACGCCTACGCGTAGATTTGACAAAATCAAGGTTCAATAAGTCGACTGACTCCAAGAAACTCTATAGACCTAAAGATTCAAGATCAAAATAGATTCGAATTCATCCAAGAACAAATCCCTTAAAAGGAATTTGATTAAAACATTTAAACATATGATGAAATCAGAGTTTTTGGGACCAAACTGCAGTCGAACAGGAAGCAGTTCATGAGAGTATTTTTCAAGAAAATTGAAACTACTACAAGAAAGATCGTATCGGTAGAAGTTAACCGATTTGGCTTTGATACCACTTGTTAAAACCCATATCTGACAATAGAACAATTTAATAAGGAAATTCAACAGACATTTGTAGAAGAAGAAGATGTAATAGAAATCGACGGCGCTCTCTTTATTGAATGGAAAATTACAAACTCTCAAGAACCCTAATCGACTCTCATAAGATGTATCTGAATCTATGTGTTTACAATGAATTTTCTATTTKCTCTAGTKYAYATTTTTCTMTACCTGAAACACTACTTATATAGGCAGAAATCCATGATAATCTAAATAGGATAAGCATTATCMAAAATAGAATTAGCCTTATCCATAAAAGGATTAGCCTTATCCAAAATAGGATTCTGAAGATAGTCATCTTGAAGGACCAGAGGATAGACCAGATGATAGACAAACCAGAGGCTCTGGTCCTCTAGAGGCTCCGGTCAATACAACCAGAGGTTCTGGTCCTCTTCACCTCCAGAGGCTCTGGTCAATACAACCAGAGGCTCTGGTCCTCTTCACAGAGGCTCTGGTGTCTCTTACAGAGGCTCTGGTTCTGGTGTCTTCACAGAGGCTCTGGTCGTCCATACTTGGTCGATTTAGCACATCGGCTGGTCTTCTTCCAGACTTAGACGTTTTGGCACAACAACATATTCAGATGTTCCATTCTTAGCCTCGATTGCTTAATAAAACTTTTTGAGATAATTATTAGGATCAATTTGATGTTAACATAACGCCACTGTAGAATCTCTTCGACAGTGGTAACGGGCTCTGTACGCATCTTCTGCGTGGGAATCTTGTTCATTGAATCAATAATTTCAGAGACCCTCCCCACTATGGCAGACTCTGGCGTTCTGATGTCTTCTTCGAGTATAGGCCTCAGGGTAGACCCCTCTGGTAGGATTGGCTTGACTGTTCCTAACAGAGCATCAAACGTACCCGTGGACGTCTCTTAAGGTATCTTGGCTAGTTTGGAAGAGCCTTCTCCGACTTTGGGGATGGGAGCTCTGCCTTTCTTCATCCGAGCCTCTGCCAAAGACGCCTTGAGGGCTTGAACCAGATCAGGGTCGTCATATTCATCTTCATTAATCTCCTCCAGTGTGTAAGAGCTAGACCCTTTCTTTGGCGACGCCTCTTCCACTTTACCCTTGCCTCTCCCCGTAGGCTCTGGAGATTTTTCTTTGGAGAATAGGGCTGCAGCAGAATCCACTATTTTTAGTGGTTTGACAGAGGTTGATTTCTTTGGCTCTGTCTTCTTCTCCCCCTCATGACGATCAGGGTCATTGCCTCCCTGATCATCATGGATTTGAGTAGCCTCTGTCTTGCACGAGGTGAGGGGAGCCTTCTTCATTTTAGGGATGCAACGATAGATTTCATTTCGGAATGAGTGACCTTCTTTGACGAGTTGCTTCGTGCAGTCTCTGATGGATTCGTTAGTAGCT
>NW_020204292.1:10902-12564 GCF_001531365.2 Cynara cardunculus var. scolymus
AATTGAGGTTTTCTTTGGCTTTCTTCTGTGCTTTTACCTTCGATTTCTCACCTCGTTGAGTAGCACATTTTTTCTTGATTAGACCCACCATATCATCAAAGATGAGTTGCGCGTAATCCAGGGGCAAGTTGAAGTATATTCCATAGACTATGGAGAGCATGGCGTGAGATTTTTGATCGTGGCTACCGACCTTCCCCGTTAAACAGCAAATGATGATCGAAAACAGAGTATTCCACATAGGAGAAAGGCCCTTCCTCTTGAATTCAGTCCGTTTGATGATTTTCGTCTTTGTCGAATATGAGTGGAATTCGAGGAATTCGATCAATTCCGTATCTGTTGGAATTGGTGCGAAGGCATCCAGATTAAGAACATCCAGTATAGGTAGGTGTAGGGCAAAACGTAGGGTCTCGACGTTCATCTCCATTGGTACAAGGGATTTGATTATTGGGTGTGAAGCATAGCCCACTATGCTTAATCCAACATCTTTCATGGTGCAAATGTACGAACTGAGTAGAAATTGGGTGAGGTAGGTTTTAGGGGTAGGTTTTGTTGCGGTGAGTGCGTAATAGATGGGATGATTGCAAGGATCTCCAGTAGTGGATAAGTGTATTCAGGGAAGCCATTTGAGGATGGAGCAAAATAGTAGTTGTTTGGTTTCTTTACCAGCATCACTTTCTCATATCGATTCTGTAAGAAAGATATGGCATGAGAGGTCAGTGCTTGAGATTGGTTCACTTCATTATTGCTTGGGTTGTTTTCAGATTGAGCTAAGAAGGATGCTGAGCTAGAAGACATATTTGCAGGTTGCCGGAAAGCTTGAGATTTTGGTTGGAGGAGTATTTAGGGAAGTGAAGGGGTATGTGATGGGGGAAAAGGTATTTATAGTGACGAATTTTGAATATGAACCATTTATTTGGCGATATACGTGATGAGTGGCTTATGGGAAAGACGAATCAAAATATGTCACGTGTTTTTGGGAAGACGCACGATTGATGACGTGCGCCCCCGTTTCTGATACGCGCGTGGTCAACTTTATCCCTTATCCACAGAACCACACGCACCATATCAATAAAAGAAAACTATAGAAAAGTTTTGTCAGAGGCCTATGGGTAACAGAGCCTCTGTGATATGTACGAGACCTTCTAACATGTTACACCTTTGTATACCTAAATGGTTTGAAAATCCTCAGAGAGATGAGCACTTGCTTAGTTCAAACCCACAGAGCCTCTAATAGAAGCGCCAGAGGTTTTGATGAGTTGACCTCTGAGATCAAGATACTTCAAAAGTTTTGGCACCTTCTGATGTTTTGATTTTCAGTTCAAACACTCCCCCTTGAAGCCAGCTTCCATCGCTCCCCCAAAAAAAATATTTAAAATCCTTAGAAGAAAGTATCGACAGAGGACCTGTTCAAAGAGCCTCTGAGAGTTATCACAGAGGATCTGTGAAAAGACTTATGTGATGAAAAAACATGTTGCTTCTTCAATAGGTTTTATTCCTTTTAAAGCATATACTCCCCCTCAAACCTTGCATGTCTTTGCGAGGTAAACCTATTAACTAAGAAAACAAGTGAAGGTTAATCAAGAAGTAAAACTTTATTCAAAAAGAGATAATTAAAAGTAAGATATACAACACTTAGAACTCTGGGCATGCCATTCCTATTTT
>NW_020204293.1:0-12898 GCF_001531365.2 Cynara cardunculus var. scolymus
CAGTTCCATAGTCCGGAGGTTTCAAAGAATTAAACATGCAAAGCTTGCTGTCATGTTTTTACCCCATAAAAAGTAAAAGTGGGGCCGTGAACTCACAGTTTGGCGAATATCAATTGTTTCCTTAAGAGACCTGCTATCACCTGCTCGGACTTCCTGACAGAGCAACCAATACTTAATWASAAMTTCTAAACCTCCAAAACTTAAGTTGGGTAAAAACTGTTTTCAAAGTAATCCGCCAGATACTAATATCAATGTAGCGGATACTTTAAATATTAGCCTTAACGAATATTTCCAAAAATTCAAATAATGGCATCATTTAATGCCCTTCCAAAGCAAATGATGGCAGCCGCCATCTGTTGGAATTTGAAGATTTTGGGTGGGTTTAACACCCTTCCCAAGAACAATTAAAACCTCGAGTCGCACACCTCCCCAAATCCGGTTGCATGCCCAAGAATGGCAGCAAATGGGGATGGTTTCGACTCTACATTTTACAGGAATAGAGACAGATAATACCCCAAATTCTCATTTCTTGAGTAAGATCCATAAAGGAAAAGAAAACAATTGGGAATTTTTGGGTCTCATAAAGCTACAAGATGAAAGATTTGATTTAGAGATGCATGCAAGACCCAAGTCACCCGAAGGTGCAATCGGTCCCTATAATGTAAGAACTCTCTTCTTCTCTTTTGGGATTAAAAAGGTTTCTAGGTCACAGATTATCATCTGATGAAGACATATGCATGTCTTCGATGGATAATCTCACCATCTTTAAATTCCGAAACTTAAGTTGAGCAGGAAGAGAAAATAGGAATTTGAACACTTTAAAGAGGAATAGATGACTTTAGGAGCATACCTTTTTGAGGACGAGGTAGAAAAGAACAATTCGAACACAGCAGCGATCCTAAACTTGCMGGGAGAAGAGTTCGGCTCGAAGGTGATGAACTTTTTAGAGAGGGAGAACGAGAAAGGCTAGAGCTTTTTGAATAATGAAAAGTTTTCAAAAGAGAAGGGGGGTTATTATATGAGGCTTCAAGAAGAGTAGTGGGCTGGCCTCTAAAGGCCCAAGCCCAAGGACTTATACATTTCCTTAATTTAAGACCCAAAAAAATCTAAAATAACCAAAATGTCCAAGTCTAGAACAAGACCAGCTGCCGTACTGAAATGATCATGGGCAACCAGCGCCTCAGAAAGAAGACAACAGAGCCCTTGCGAAGAAAAGACACCAGAGCTACTGTGAAGAGAGATAGAGCTTCTGCAAAGATTTACCGGAGTCTCTATGAAAAGAAACAGAGTATCTGTGAAGAGTTTTCGGAGTCTCTGTGAAAAGACACAGAGTCTTTGAGAAGAGGCAACAGAGCCTCTGTAGATAGTACCAGAGCTTCTGTGTCTGCCACCAGAGCCTCTGTGGCTATCATCAGAGCCTCTGTGGCTGACGCCAGAGCCTCTGATCGAATAGTCGACCTCTTCAAGATCATACTCTGGATAAGGTTAATCCTAAAAGACTTAGTTTTCTAATGAAGATTCTGAAATAAGGTCCTAACCTGGAAATCTAAAAGTGCAGAGTTGCTACAAAAGATCTCCTAAAAATATCAGTTTTATGTATCTATTTGACGTGAAAATTTTCCCAAATCCTCTAATATATTCCTAAGAAGTATAATTCTAAAATTTCAAACCTAAACTCCCATTAAATCATAGGTTCTCTTTAACCTAATAATTAAATATACTTAGCAAATAATTTAGACATATTAGAAATTGGATGTTACAAACCAGAGCTTCTCGTTCAACCCGCGTAGGCCAACTAGAACCCCTCTGGTTTGTCTCTATTTTAAGAAAAACTTCTAAGTATAAGATCTTTTGAAAATTCTTTTAAAGTATAAAATTGACACAGAGCTCTTATCTATAGATACAGAGCCTCTGGTTTAACTAAAACATTTTAGCAAAGACTTGCATGATTCTTAAATCAACGTCAAGAACCCTCTGCTTCTACTATGAAGACCCCTCTAATTCCTTTCAAGGAACAACCAGAGCCTCTCTGGTTCCTCTAAAATCAAACACTTGATCCAAAACAGATTTTATCCAAAACCATTGGCCATAGGCCAAGTTTTCCCCTTCTCAATAACATCAATACTGTCATTTCTAATAAGAACAATATCTCTGAGTCCTGAAATCACAAAGAAGTAAGAACTCAAATCTATTGTATATTAAAAGACATAATAGAAAGAGCTATAATAACCACACACAAATGTCCCCCTTATATCCAAAGGTACACATCTCCTTGGTATGCCACCCTTATAGCCGAAGGTACATCTCTCCTTGATATGCCACTCTTATCCCATGGTACACGTCTCCTTGATATGCCACCCTTATTTCCTCATCAAAATCTATGAATTAGTTCCAAACGAAGACAGACCGAAGTCACAACCGTCTTGATGGAACAACCTCCATAGTTTTATCCACAAAATCTATACATTAATCCCGAACGAAGACATGCCGAAGTCACAACCGTCTTGATGAGATGTCCTCTATAGTTTTCAACCAATAATGGTTTCAAAATAGATTTAGCATCAAAACTTTCAAACTCAATAACAATCTGTTATTTTAATGATTTCCAAAACATCATATCTCCTTTAAATCTTTAACAACAGGATATCATTTCCAAACATCAAATCTCTTATAAATCCTCAAAACAGGATATCATTTCCAATTTTTTTAAAGAAGCATTATCTTCTTTATCTTTCCAAAGCAGTTTCCAAAAATCCAAATTCATAAGACTCAACTTAAACTGTTAAAAACAGTTTTACTATGCTTTCTTGAAAATCGAACATCAAAACCTAGCAGTTTGTATAACAACATATAAAGAGATTTAGTTATCAAAAACTCACCTTATCAAACACAGATTCTGCAGATTATAACACACAACAAATCCTTAAACACTTTTGAACAACAAGTTTTCTTCAAGAATGCTCTCACCGCCACAACACCCTTTTTCTCTCTCAACGGGCTTCTTTCTTTTAAAAAAATGATAAAGATAAAAATCTTATCTCCTTTTTCTCTTTTTAAATACCTTCACAAAGGTGGTGGAGAATTTCTTTCAATATTAAAATATGTTGGGTTCAATGTTGTGCTTTATTGTTGTATTCAAGCAGGTTTCTCCTATTTTGTAATAGTTAGTGTTTACTGTTTTCTTAGTATATATAGGTTGCTTATGATGTAATTAGGAGTTGAGCTAATTACTTTGTAATCACTTTTCAAGAAATAATATTCAGAAGCTTGGTAAAATTCTATCTCTACTTTGATTCTAAACTTTAGAGAAGATAATCTGATTGATTGATATTTGGGAATTACAATTGGTATCAGAGCTAGAAGCAGCAATTTGATTGAAGGATTTGCATGATTTTCGAGGATTTGCACGATTTTCGAGGATTCACACACAAAATCTGGAATTTTTACTGTTTTATCGTTGTGTTCTTGATTGTTCATCGCTGTGTTTTTCATGTTCTTGGCCGATTTCAACTTTTTCTACTCTAATCTCATCATAATTGGGTGTTAATTGTTAAAATTTTAATTACTAAGTTCGCGATTATAATCTGAACATCATTGATTCACAAGTTTATGTAATATGATCAAGATTTGAGGCATTTTGAAGGATTTTTGGATTTTTAGAAAACTTTCTGTTCGTACAAAAGTTCATATTTTTTCGAGTTTTGATCCAAATTTTTGGTGAAAAGTTGATAACGTTGTGTTTTGCTTGAAGATAAACCGGAGACTACCTTATTCGGTTTAGGATAATCCGCATACTACTGTGGCGATTTGTGACTTGGTGATTTCTAGTCATTTGTGTGATATTCTTGTGCGATTTATCATAATCTGAATATAATGTGTGCGATATAGTCATAATCCGCTTAGATCTTGTGCGATTTAGCATTAATTCGTGTAATACTATCTGCGATTTAGTTTTATCCGCATGAATCTGTGATCGATTTAATTTTGAAAATTTGACCAAGTGATAGTTAATCAATTTGTGAATTTGTGTGCGATTTAATTGTTGAACGGATTGTAATATTTGAATATATTTGGGCGGATTTTGACTTTGACTATCTTTGGGCGGACTTTGACTATTTCAAACGATTTGTGATATTGACTTTGGTTGTTGATCGATTTGTTGTTTGACCATTCTTAAATCGTTTGATATTGAATTGATCGGATTGTGAGTGTTGACTTGTTGACTTGTGAATTGATCGTATATTGAATATATTGTGTTTTTGTTGCTAAGTGTTTTGTCCGGATATCTAATCCGGATAACATTGTACGATTTGCTAAGTTTGACTATCTTAGTTGTTCGGACTTCTAATCCGGATAACTTGTCCGGACTTCTAATCCGGAGAAGGCTAAGAGTTGAATTTTTTTTTCTAAGTGTTGGATATTTGAAAGTCTTATGTGCAAATTTCTGAGATATTACTGACTTTTAATTCTTTAAATCAAATTTTGTACTGCAGAGATCCAATATCAGTTTAATCAGAGAAAATAAGCTCAAAAGAAGCAATGGCAATTGGTACTGATACCAAGCCACCAGTCCTCTTCAGAGGAGTCTACAATCAATGGAGAGACGGATTTCTCAATTTCATTGAGCGAATGAAAGATGGAGAATTAATCATGGAATCATTAATGGAAGGACCAACTGTGTTCTGGAGAGAAACTCCTGCTATTCCTGCAGAGAACAAACCAGCTCAAAGAGTCATCAAAGAAAAATCTAGATATACAGCTAAAGAAAAAGAAAGAGCACATGCTGATGTCTATCTAAATCATATATGATGCAGGCTTTAACAAATGACATCTTACCAGTATTGACAGCTATAAAGCTTCTGGTCATAGTATGTGGAAACAAATGAAGCAAATGATGATGGGCTCCAAAGTTGGAACTTAGTTAAAGATCACTAACTGCATAACAGCTTATGAAGAGTTTAAAGCCATAGATGGAGAGTGTCTTGATGAAGTGTATGATAGATTTACCAGATTGTTGAATGATCTGGCGAAGAATGGTATTTCTAAGACAGTAATTGAGACAAATGTTAAATTCCTTAGTAATCTGCAACCAGAGTGGAAACCTTATGCAAACAATATCAGATATAATAAATCCTTGTTTGATATTGACATACACGAGGTTTATGAAACTTTGAAACAAAATGAGGAAGATGTCTTAGAAGTCAAAGATAAGAAGAAGAAAAAGGAAAAAGAAGTTACTGATCCTTTGGCCTTTGTGTCGGAAAAGAAGAATAAGATCAAGTCTGGCAAGCAAGTTAAAGAGGTTATTCAGACAAGCGAATCATCCAGTGAAAGCAGTGATAGTTCTGACTCTGACTCAGAAATGAATGAAATTAAACAGGCCATAACAATGCTTACTAAAGCCTTTAAGAAGAAATTCCAGAAGAAACCGCATTCTAATAATCAAAGATTTTCTTCAGGTTATAAATATGAGTTTAAAGATAAATTTATAGAAAAGAAGAAATATGATGAAAAGAGATATGAGAAGAAGCATGAAGAGAAGAAAGGTTCGCTAAAGGAGTGGCAGATGAGAACACCAAATGCCACAACTATGGCAAGTTGGGGCATTTTGCTGTGAACTGTAGAAAGCCGGTTACAAGAAATACCGACTACTACAAGAATAAATTTCTCCTGTCAAAACAAAGAGATGTGGGAAAGGTGTTGATGGCTGAAGATGACCATTAGCTGAACATTACAGATGAGGATGATGAGTCAGAAGCTGTGGCTTACATATGTTTTATGGCTAAAGCTGAAACAGACTCTTTTGATGAATATGAGGAGGAGAGTGATGAGCCAAATGATGAGTATTGGAAAGTTCATGCATGCATCGAGATACAAAAGATGATGTTCAAATTTCAAAGTTTTCAGCAACAATTAATATTTGAAAAACAACATGCTAATAATCATCAAAAAGATCTTGAAATGCAAAAAGAAAAATACATATAACTTTTTGATGAAAATGCTGAAAATTTTGATTGGACACAATCTTTATTATCTGAATTAAAATCTTTTCATGAAAAATCCAACATCTTAAAATCTGAATTATCTGATTCAAAGGAAAAATATAAATCGTTAGAGTTGGTGAATGAAGATTTAATTGTTAAAATAAGTAAGCTTGAGTTACAAATTAAAGATTTAAATGAAAAACTGAAGCTAAAGTGGAAAAGTTATATAAGAGAGGGCAAACTGATCAAACAATTTTTCTAAACAAACCTTCTGAAACAAGATTTTTTAATCCTCGGGAAGGGTTATGGTATGAAAATCCAAATCGTTTAGAAAAAGCTTTATATTTTACCCCAACCTTATACAAATTTGAATATCTTGACTGTGGTCCCGAGTTTCAAATAAAATTTACAAAATCTTCTGAAGAAGTCGAAGAACGAGAAGATTTTAACCGAAAAAGAAAGGACAAAATGCAAGTTCCATTTGACTAAACAAATTTAAATGAAAGTTATAAAACACAAGACTCTGCACTTTCAACATATTATTTCCATAGTTATTCACAAGTAAAGCTAGAATCTAAACCTGCTGAACCAAAACTTTATACACCAACTTTAATTTTGGAAAAACAAGTGGTTTAGTTAGAGAAAATTTTAAATGAAGAAAGGGGCTTTCGTTTAATAAACAAAAACAAGAATTTCTAAATAAAATTGAAAATTTAGAAAATTCTAAAGTAAAATCGGAACAAGCTGAGTCTGAATATTTTTCGTGTTCAAAATCTTTAAGTGACACTTCTGAATCAGAAGACTTAAAAGTTTTAAATGAAGAAATAAAATTTTCTGACATCTTGAATTCAGATACTTGTTTGGACGAAGAGATTTTTCAGTTTTAAATGAAGAAATAAATGACCGAGGATTCTGAAATAGCTTCAGATTTTAAAAAGACTTTAAATAAAAAACCTGTTTCTGAAAATTGGTATTATAAAAAGAATAAAATTAAAAAGAATTCGAGGAAACAGAGGAAGCTTACTAAAAAGATTAAGAAACAAAAGATTCATCGTTCATTCAAAGCTAATGATTTTATTTCTCCTGTTTCAGATAAAGCATTGAAGTTTAAGAAGGTGTGGATAGTGAAAGATGCAGATAAATCATCAAATCAACAAAAGAAGAAAAGTTTTGCTGATTCTTTGTTAAATAATTCAGCATTGAATAAAACTGTAAACATATAATCAATAAATGAATTGTTTGATATTAAGAAAAGTAAAATCAATTGTTTTTCCTTGTAGGTTGGATGAGATGTTTACGTCTTTTACTTCTTTTAAACCTCATCATATTATGCATTCTGCTATATCTGCTTTATGAAAGAAAATAAATTTCAAAGAGCGTTGGTTTGGTACTTACAGTATACCACCAACAAAATCTAATCTGAAAGGACCCATTCTAAAATGGGTACCTAAACCCAATTGATTCACTGTGCAGGTAAACCGGCATGTGTGGTTTTTAGACTCAGAATGTTCTAAGCACATGACTGGTAGAAAAGAGCTGTTAACTAATTTTGTTGAATCTTTTGGAGGAACGGTAAGTTTCGGTAATGATCAATACGCGCCTATCCTTTGATACAGTGATGTAATTTCTGGGAACTTAATTAAAAAAGTGTCGTATGTCGAAGGACTTGGACATAATCTTTTCAGTATAGGTCAATTTTGCGATAAAAATCTAGAAGTTTGTTTTAAAGCTAACCAGTGCAACATCCGTACTACTGATGGTAAGGAGCTACTTGCTGGAGTCAGAAGATCAAACCTCTACATAATAGATCTATCCAATACACAAGGGGATACTGAAGTCTGCTTGATATCAAAGGCATCCTTGCAGCAAAATCTGTTGTGGCATCGGCGTTTTTTCACATCTTAACTTCAAGAACTTGAAGAAGTTGGTTTGTGACAACTTGGTTAAAGGAATTCCAGACTTAAAGTTTTATAAAGATCATGTTTGCAGTGCATGTGAATTGAGTAAGTTGAAGAAAGCTTCACACAAGTCAAAAATAGAGTTCAATACTGAATGTCCTCTTCATTTACTCCATATGGATCTCTGTGGTCCTATGAGAGTACAAAGCATTAATGGAAAGAAGTGGATTTGAAAAGATCTACCTACAATTTCATTAACTGATGGCTTTCGCAGAGGATTTCATTCATTCTTGTGTATGATGTCATGATTCTCATTTCATCATAAGAGGGAGTATGTAATAATGAATGAAATATCCAATTTCGATCATTATAAGGGGAATTTGATGTAAAGATCAAGAGGGAGTAAATTCAATGATAGCAAAAGACTCAAAAGGAGTGCGACTAGAGATGATTACAAAGGATTATTCTGATGCTACAATGTCTGAGAGTTTTTGAATGAGAAGATCATCATTTCAAAAGTTTACCAACAAAGTTTTCTTTTCAAAGAGAAAATTTGTGATTTGTTGTTTGAAGATTTCTTTGAAGATCACATCTTGTACATTGTTTTTGAAGATTTTTGTTGTTTCTGATCTACATTGTCAAAAGAGAAGATCATCGCGGTTCTACATTCGAGGGGGAGAATGTTAGAAGATCTTTCTCAACAAATAATTGTCTGAAGTTTCATGTTGAAGATTGTTTTTGAAGAAGACATGGTGTTTTTAAAGATTCAAAGTTCAAACAAGACTCAAAGCGCTGAAATTCTTTCAAGTCTGAATACAAAGGGGGAGAATGTTAGGACTGGAAATCAGTGTAAAATTGTATTCGTCTTGAAAGTTTATTTTGTCTATAATTGTGTAAAAGTCATCGTGTTTGACTTTTATTTGATTGTTTGACTTTGTCCTTTGTATAGAGGTTTGACCCTATATAAAGGGTAAAGGGTGATGTCTTCTATTTTCAGAAAGAGCTTCATTGTAAAATTCAGTATACGTATTGAGAGTTTGACCAAGATTGAATGCATTGACTTTTTCTCTCTACTCCTTCTAAGTGTTCTTACATGAAATATCATTTCTGCCATTGTTGATTGAAGATTTAATAGAAGACTGATTGTTTGGGACTTATAATTAGTATCAGAGCAGATTTGCAAGAAATCTGATTGAAGAAATCATCAAGATTTAGCACAATTTTCTGGAAATTTATCATTTTGTTCTTGAAGTTCTTCATGTTCTTGAATGTTCATCTTTTTCTTCATAATTTTTTTTCTCAAATCTTACATTTTTGAACATTTGATTGTTAAAATTATGATCGTTGTGTATGTTTTTACATCATGATTCATTGTTATTCTTTTGATTTTGCGTTTTTGATCATCGATTTTAAAGATTTGAAGAGTTTATGAATTTTGAAGTTCTTAGTGTTCTTATGAAAAATTCTTCAAAAAGTTCAATTTTTTTATCCATTTTGTCTGAGTTTTTGTAAGTTTTTGTGTTTGTGAGTTAGTTTGATCTAAATTTGGTTGACCTTTTTAGTTGAATCATGTTATAATATTCATATTTCACTCCTTTTATCGGATTAAAAGGATTAGAGCTTGTGCAGTATAGTAAGCGATTTAGATTACATGATGAGCGATTTATAGTTTAGTATTGAGCGATTTATGATATCTCTTGAGTGGACTAACATCATGTTGTGAGCGATTTAGAAAGTGCAGTGAGCAATTAACCTTCATGCAGCAGGCGATTTACTTGATTTGTTACTTAGTACTAGTTGTGTACCCGCGCAATGCGGCGGGAGCCATGAATTTTAACGATTTTGAAGTTTCACTAGTTTTATAAGATAAGATTTAACGCTAATATATGTTACACTTGGTCTTTACATATTAATACAATTTGAATAAATAAAAGTTATGGTTCCAATTATAGACTATCGATGAAAAAAATTGTATGACAGTTTTAAATCCAATATATTTAAAATCCAACATATTTAAACGACACCACAAATGTGTTCGATTTACACCAAGAGCAAAGAACCAAGAAACTTGAGTTTTAAAATAAACACTCAAAACCAATAAACAAAACTACAAATTTGACAGATCATAAGCCATGAAAAGACCAAAAAAGATGGGTTTTAGAATGAAATATTTCAAGTGCTTACCTTCTTTCCTGTCCAGAAACTCAGATTAAGGTTGAATTAATACATGTATATATATTTAAAAAAAACCCAAGAACATATTGATTCAGAACATATTATACAGTGCAATTTGAACAGACTATGTGACATCCGTCATTTTCGGAGCATCAGGTTAGTATCTTTATAGGATTCTTATATTTAGAACTTTTATTTACAAGGGTCTAGTCTTATTGATTAGAAAATCAATCGACTTAGGTCCCAAATTATAGTTCAGAAAACTCTGCCTCAATGGGTAACTGATAAAGTAACCTATGTAATGCCAAATGTATTAAAAATTCTCTTAAAATAAATAAAGTCGATATTATAAAATTCAAATTTAAAAATATAAAAGTTTCAACTGTATGTACAAATGTTTTTTTTTACAAAATTTGGAATTTTGATTTAATAATGAATAATTTTATCGGTATTTGATAAAATGTATTTAAATTAATATTTAGTTGGGCTGTACTTGTATAAGAAAAAAAATAAAAATAAAAATAAGGTGGTTTGGGCCTTGAATGGGCCGGCCCCTTTAATACCATATAAAAACCTGTTGGGTTCAAGATTAGAGCTTAAAAGTTGTATTCAAGTTTCTCCTTAGAATAGTTTTATTTGTAATATTTTAGTCTTTACTTTCCTAGTATAAATAGGAATTCCCTTGTAATTGTAATTAGTGCTTTTGTCATTAACACATAAATCAAGATTTGGCTGATGTAATTCTCTCTCTCTCCTAATCATTACTTACATCATTCATTCTTAGTGTTCATCAATCTATGAAGATCATATCAAGTTTTGTATGAAATCTGGACTCCACAATTGGTATCAGAGCAAGCTGCAGCAGTTTGGATTTGAAGATATCCATTTTACACATTTTGCACGAATTTTTATTAATTTTTCGATCTGATTCATCACTGTTCTTCACTGTTCTTGATATTTTTTTTGACMGGATTGGTTTTTGTGCCAAAATTGTTTAATCTTTGAGTGTTATTGTTCAATTTTTGTAACGTGAGTTTCGGTTTTGCATACTAAACAACTTTGATTCACACCATTTTGTGTTTTACACAAGTTTTGAGGCTGAAATTGCTCAAAATCGTTTTTTTGGTTTTCTGGAAAAAGTTCATAAAAAACTCATATTTTTCATGTTTTGATCCATTTTTTTTGGAAAAAGCATGAAATTTTATGTTTTTGGTTGAATTTCTATCCGGATAAGACTTGTGCGGTTTAACAATCCGTGTGGTTTTTAACATTGTTTTTGATATAGGTAAACCGGACAACACTTGGAAGGACTACTTGAACGGTTTAGTTAATCCGGCTGGTAAACCGATCATAACTTGTGCGGATTAGTAATAAACCGGATAACACTTGAGAGGACTTGTAAGCGGTTTAAAAGTATCCGGCTGGTAAGGTTTTGGTAACTTGATCGGATATTGGTAAGTGTGCGGTTTAGGAATCCTCCTGGTAAGTGAGCGGTATTTGTCTTGAACGGTGTTTGAATTTTGAACGGTGATTGAATTTTGATTGATTTCATATCTTTTGACTTTGATTGGTACAAGTGTTTGACTTTTTGATCGGTGTAATAATTTTGACTTTTTGATCGATTTAGTAAGTTTGACCTTGTGCGACTTATACTTGTGCGGTTTATGTTCATATGTTGACCGGATTTCTAATCCGGATAACGTGTTAATTTTGTCTATCTCTTTGACCGGACTTGTAAGCCAGACAACGTGTGCGGATTGCCAATCCGGACAAATATTTTTGTGCTTAATTGTCTAAGTGTTGAATGTGTGCTTATTACAGTTTACTTTTTATTAGATATATTTTTGTAAACTGATCTTTTAAATTCAAACTTTGAACTGCAGTCGATTCTATTTTTCATACAAATTGAAAAGATGAGTTCTAAAGAAGCAATGGCTATTGGTACTGATACCAAGCCACCAGTACTTTTTCGAGGAGATTATAATCAATGGAGAGACAGATTCTTGAACTTTAGTGAAAGACTAAAGGAAGGAGATTTGATTATACAATCTCTACTGGAAGGCCCTGGTGAATTCTTTATTGACATAGAAGCTGATCCTKTACTAGGCAATCCTGCACAGAGATTACCAAAACGAAAAGATCAATATTCTCCTGAAGACAAAGAGAGATCACATGCTGATGTGCTTTGCAAATCCTACATGATGCAAGCACTGACCAATGACATATACACAAGTATAGATAGCTACAAATCATCTGGTCACAGCATGTGGATTCAGATAGAAAAGATGATGATGGGTTCTAAAGTTGGAACTCAACTGAAGATCACTAACTACATTTCTGCTTATGAAGAATTCAAGGCTAGAGAGGGAGAAAGCCTTGACGATGTGTATAACCGACTTGCCAGACTGCTGAATGAACTTACAAAGAATGGAATCTCCAAAACCACTATTGAGATAAATGTTAAGTTTCTTAACAATCTCCAGCCAGAGTGGAAATCATTTGCAAATAACATCATATTTAACAAACAGTTATCTGATATTGATGTACATGAAATCTATGAAACTATGAAACAGAATGAACAGGATGTTTTGGAGATCCGTAAATCAAAGAAGAAGGAAAAGGAAGTTACTGATCCTTTAGCTCTCGTATCTGAGAAAAAGGAGAAGAAATATAAAAACAGAGCTGGAAAGAAGATTGTTGAAGTTCGTCAATCAAGCGAATCTGAGCAAGAAGACAGTAACAGCTCAGAATCTGACTCTGAAGTAATGCAAGCTATGGCAATGCTGACCAAAGCATTCAAGAAATATAAGTTCTCCAAAAGGCCACACTCGAATAATCAAA
>NW_020204294.1:0-1267 GCF_001531365.2 Cynara cardunculus var. scolymus
TGTCCTGTAAAACCGATTCTATTATAGTGGAAACAGACAAAAAAATGGGTTTTATTTTTGAAAGGAACAAAATGGGTTTTTTTTTTTATTAACCTGCATATCCAACCCGCTATGCGAGCCGATTAATCCCAGGACGACTATCTGYTTTGCATATAACCCAGAGTCACCGCATTTGAACCTCCATGGCCACAAGGGGATTTTTATTTCTCCTTGGATTTGAACTTGGGACCTCCCGGTACTTTTGACTTTTAGAGCCAAGCTCAAATCAATCAAGCACCACCATTGTGGTTACAAAATGGGTTTTAGGATGCCCTACGTACGTCCTTGAAGGTCTTAATAAAGTACTAAATTAGAGTTTTGATTAAGATTTACCACCAATTAACTTAAATAAGATGGTAAGATGTAATAAGTGACATAGCATGATATAACCACGATTCTACGCAACCTAATAAGACACGTGAAATAAATCCTTATTAGGATTTTAATAAACAGATTTGAAGATTGTCTCATAAGAATATGTTAATAAAATTCTTGTCTTAATAATTTATCAACTTATTAACATAATTTCATCTTAATGTCGTTGCAATGAAAACGTTAAGCATGCTTACCAGACGATCTACTGGAGGAGAAGATAATCCGATCAACGGTGGCATGAACCACCACCCTCAAATTCTCTGGATGGGCTTGGTTGAGTAGCTCCACTGCACCGTGTCGTCGGCCTGAGCCATCAAACGTCGAACCACCAATCTTGGTCCCTTGAAGGTGTTCAACGGTGAACCCATTTGCCGGACCAACTCCCGACTCCAATAACGCTTGATAAGTAGAATTTTGCCAACTATTTAAACCTTCTGGAATAGAGACAATACCATCTTCTACCCATTCGTAAGCTTTTTCAACGATTCCCATGTCCCATTCGATACCCGATTTGCTATAAAAGTAATCATCGGCTCTTGAATAAAACCCAAAATTTATCATGCTACTTCCTCCCAACACATTCCCTCTTGTGTTCGGAATACCCTCTTCGGAGAAAAAGGTTGACCAGGTGTTCCTTTATCGTTTGCATTTAGAATGTTAACTAGCATGTTGGCTTCGTGTATAACGTTAGGATCGGAACTTCCTACACCCCCACGCTCAAGAAGTAGCACGGAATAGTTTTCCGATAACRTGGCGGCTAATGGACAACCGGCAGTCCCTCCTCCGACGATTATGTAATCGTATTCTTGTGCTGGGGTGAAATCTGTGGCTTCGTACGTAAAACCAAGGTAAC
>NW_020204294.1:2727-4195 GCF_001531365.2 Cynara cardunculus var. scolymus
ATAAAGTATTCTATTGAAACGCTTAGACATTTTAAACGTCCTATAAAACTAATTTTGTTGTAGTGATTGTGATCTTTATGGAGTAACCGTCGTTGGTTGTAGGGTGTAAATGATACGAKACAACTTGTGAGCTATTCGAGATCGACTTGGTCAAGACTCGGTCAACACTCGACTCGAATAGGCTCGGCTCGAAGTCAAACACGACTCGACATATTAACGAGTCAAGTCGAGCTACCCAATACTCAACTCGAAAAGCTCGTGAGATACTCGATTTTTAATATGTAATTAGTTTTAAAAATATAATCAGTTTTATAATATAATATGTATAACATAATGTAATAAAAGTGTCTTATATTTTTAGATATTTGAACAATATTGTGCATTTTTAATTATAAAAACTATATCAAATTTTTTTTTATTAAAATCATAATTTAAAAAGACAAAAAACTATAGAAGTGTTGATGAAGTTGTCATGCATTAAAAGAAAAATAGTAAAAGAAGGATGGAGAGTAGTTATAAGAAGAGAGAGAATTGAATAAAGTTTGTAACTTTGTCTTTTTAATAATGAAGTTTGAGGTGCATCCCTTTAGTTTTTTAAAATTTAACAGAACACCTTTATGTTTTATAATTTATAAGAGAATACCCTAAAATTTCATAAAATTCCACGGGTGAGCTTGATTCAAGTTCGAGTTCGAACTTGGTTTGAGCTTCAAACAATTTCGAGCTCGAGTTCGAACTTGAGAAATGGTTATCGAGTTCGAGTCAAGTATATTGATACTCGAACTCAACTCGCATCATTTACACCCCTACCTAGTTGGTTGTTGAAGTATGAACACGAAAGAACAATCCATCCTCATTACTTAAAATGAGATCCATTAGAAAAAGAATCCCTAAAAACTAGAGTTGTGTATGCTGCTATCGTGGATCAAAAATAGGACAATTCGATTGCACTAGGAAGAGGGATCAGAGTCGTGGGGATGGGAGGGGAGCATGATGTGGTGGTGTTGCCACTGTTCGCCGAAAAGGATGAAGGAAGGGTAACCGATCACAACCGAAGGGGGAGGATGACTGGAGACATCGCCGAAAAAGGCGCAAAGCTAGGAAGTAAGAAATGATATTGTCGTTTTCACGGGTAGGGAAGAGTCTCGTTAGATGGATGAGATTTTAGGGTATTAATATTAATTAATAATTAATAACATAATATATATATATATATATATATATAAACTTTAAAAAATAAAAGGACCAAAATACCCTTGATTTAACGGAGCTAATGTTAACGACATTTAAATAATGGACCCAATTCATAACAAAAGTAGAACCACGATGAACTTAGGTGTAATTATTTTGTTTGATGGATACCATCTAAGTTTGCATAATATAACCACATGGACGAGATTTGTAATTTACGTTATAAAAAATTGTTTTTATGAATATTTCCAAAAAAATGTTTATGCTTTATTCTATT
>NW_020204294.1:5320-6632 GCF_001531365.2 Cynara cardunculus var. scolymus
TTAAATTATAATAAATTAAAGAAATTACATAAAAAAATGAGAACTTTTAAATAGTTGATTTGATATTAACATTGATATATATTTTTTAAATTTTTATGATATCTTTAAATTTATATTTTATTCAAAAATAAAATCATTATTGTTTTTTTAAAAACACATAAAATCGTATTATAAAATCGACAATGACAAATAATAAAATAAAACATTAAAATCGAGATCTGTCTCGTTACATTGCACGAGCACTATTCTAGTAATTGAATAAATCAAAAACTATGACAATCTTAATTAATGATCAAATTAGTGTTTTTTATATAACTAAAATGTCGTAAATATTTTATTCATATAAGAAAAACATATTTTATAAAACATTAAAAATTACGATGTAACATAACATAATTTCTTATTAGAAAATTATACTCTATGATTTCTTATTTTATAAAATTTTACGTTAACAAAAAATACTGATGTGACATTAACATCTTTATCGAAAGCCAATTTCCAATTTCCTTAAGACAAAATTAGAAGCACCATAATTTCTAATTAAGAGATCATTTAAGGAATTATTGTAGTGGATGCACATAAACAACCGCTTATTTATGATCCTTTTTTTGCACTTAAAGAGTAGAAGACTTTCCAAAAAATCCAACGAATTGTTTTATTTTAAATGATTAAGTCATTTAATTAATTTTTGAATTAAAAAACCATTAAACTTTCTCATTTTGAATGATTTAAGTCTCTAAACTATTTTTTTTAATAAAGAAACCAATAATCTTTCTTTGAATGATTGATTCCCTGAACATTTTTTTCAATAAAATAAACTATCGAACTTTTAAAAATTGGTTACTTGTATCATTTTTATCCAAAAATACAACCTGTAACCAACTAAAAAAAGGCCCTAAAGTGAAACTAGTTGTAACCCCCCAAAAGTTAGATCAATGGCTTTGCAAAACACAAACACATACACATTCAAGACAATGGCTCTCTTGCCAAACCATCCCGTTTCATCCGAAACAACTTTATTCTTTGGAAAAATTGGATGTCCCTCTTTCTAGAATGTGTGGATCCTGAAATTCCACACTATATAGAAAATGACCATATGTTCCATAAGCAATTTCTCCGGATATTCCTGAAACAACTACGACTGCCACGATTCCTGAACGGAAAATTCCAAACCTCCCTCATCAATGGAGCCATGAAGATAAGAAGAAGATAGCTATAGACACTCATGCAAGGTCTATAATAGTTATGTCTCTTTCCGATGAGGTTTATCACTCTGTGATGAAACTCAGAACCTCTAAAGCCATGTGGGACA
>NW_020204294.1:9031-9964 GCF_001531365.2 Cynara cardunculus var. scolymus
TATCTTCTTCCGAGATCGCTGCTATACCCATTAACTATGTTCGTCCTTCTACTTCAAACACTGATMAATCAGTGAATGAAATGCCTTCAGCATCTGACCTATTTCAGTCGCTGAATCTGAGGCTCCTTTAGCAATTGTTCAATCGCTGAAGATACTGTAGCAGAAGCCTCATCCACTGTTCCTGAACTTCTCCACCCAGATGATAATCCTCTACTAGCTCAGTGATGGACTAAAGACCATCCAATTCATCAAATTATTGGTGATCCAGGTGCAGGAATTAAGACTCGTCGTGGTCTAGGTAATACYTGTCTCTTTATTATCTTTATTTCCTTAGTTGAACCCAATAAGACCAGTGATGCTATCTTAGACCCTAGTTGGTCATTGCCATGCAAGAAGAGCTCATTGAGTTTGATAGGAACAAAGTCTGGTACCTTGTCCCACGTCCATCTGACAAGAAAGTGATAGGCACAAATGGGTTTATCGCAACAAGTTAGATGAACAATGTGTGGTAACCTGTAACAAGGCTCGACTTGTTGCTCAGGGTTATAGACAAGAAGAAGGAATCAACTATGACAAAATCTTCGCACCAGTGGTTAGACTCGAAGTAATTCACCTCTTCCTAGCATGTGCTGCCCATAGAGACTTTAAAGTCTACCAAATGGATGTAAAGAGCGCTTTCCTTAATGGAAAACTTCAAGAGGAAGTTTATGTTGAACAACCTCCAAAGTTTCTTGACCCTAAGTATCCAAACCATATTTATCGTTTGGATAAAGCTCTTTATGGGTTGAAACAGGCTCCTCATGCCTGGTATGATACCCTCTCATTGTTTCTCATCTCTAAGAAATTTGTTCGTGAAAAGATTGACCAAACCTTATTTCTTAGGAAAGTTAAAGGTCATATCATTCTAGTCCAAATCTATGTCGATGATATTAT
>NW_020204294.1:13184-14483 GCF_001531365.2 Cynara cardunculus var. scolymus
AGGGAAGGAGATGTTGCACTCTCCTCAGTGGTGCACTTCTTCCCTCCTTCTCCTCCTCAGGTGGTGAAGACAAAGGTAAACCCCATGCGTTTATTCCAACCACCAAAACTCCTTCTTCCAAACGACCTTCACAACCAACTCTTGGTTCTCCTCAGAGAGACAAGAAAGCCAAAAAGGGGATAGCCACATCTCTGGCTGTGACCTCTCTACAGGTCCCAACCATTGAAACTAGCCTTAACATGGAGGTACTTTCAGCTAGMTTCCCAAGCTCTTCAGTGATCCCTGAAATYACTATCGTATTAGTGGCACCTACCCCAACCGTCTCAGTGACCCAAATCACTGAAGGTGTGCAAATCAGCCCACTGCTGAACACCCACAAGTTCTCTCAGCCATCTTCTCCTCCCTYMTTCTTTGGTCGCTACACATGGCAATGAATTATCAGTGCCAGTCCTCCTTGATGATGAGACATTCACCATTGGCCCTGAGGTAGCTCTTTTCGAGGCTCCTCAGTATACAGGTGCGCATCCTCTCGAAGGCACTATGGAGCCAACCAGCGATAATCCTTTGGATGTCGTTGATGAACCCTCAGGTATTCCATCTTTCTACCCCTTCACTTCGTCTAACCCCGAGCTTCTATTTTCTCACTCTCCTTCATTTTCAGGTCCTTCTACGGCTCAAGCCATGGACGAAGAAGAAGAGTACGACATGGCGACGGACGTCAAGCTTCTTCTCCCAGCTGTCGAGACCGTTTTTCTAAAAATGGACGAAGTCCATAAAGATATGCCACACAAGGAAGATATCRYTRCAGACCTCTCAGTTGTCAAGGCTGAAGTCCAAGAAGTCAAGAGCCAGTTCTTCTTTCTTTAAGAGGTGGTTAGAACTAATGCTAAAGCCATCRCTGCTYTTTTTTGCAGGCTGATGAAGCACAAGCTCACTCTCTYCAGCAGGCGGAGATCCTTCAACAGGTCCTGGTCACTATTTGCCAACCAGCACTAGTGATTCYTGCCTCCTTCACCGCTGATGACTGGGCTCAGCTTAAAGAGATGCGAGAAGCGACGATCAACCTGGCCAGCGCTCTGTCGCGGTTAGAGAAGATGATGGTTCTCCAGATTCAAAGCATGGACCAACTCTCTTCATATGCTCCCAAGCCTTAGCCAGATATGGGGAGATTAGGTCCAATGCTGCTGCTGGACCATCTGCTGAACCAACAACCAACGAAGCTGAAGCTGCTGGAGCTGAAGCTGACGCTGATGTTGCCTGTGAGCTGAGGAAGTTGATGCCATCCCTCGTGATGATGAC
>NW_020204295.1:0-10677 GCF_001531365.2 Cynara cardunculus var. scolymus
GTCAGCAAGATGGGTATGCTAAATCTCACCACTTAAAGGCAAACATAAGTTTGAAACCTGTATCTCATGGTTATGCCTATAAGTAATATAGTATGTTGGCCATAAATAAAAATAAAACAAGTACTCTAAACCAGAGCCTCTGGTTGTAAAGACCAGAGCCTCTGGTCATTTAGTAACACTTGTTCAAAAATTGGCTAAAAGTCTTTCATCACCTTCACAACCAGAGCTTCTGGTTGTATAGACCAAAGCCTCTGGATTCCAATTCTATGAGACCAGAGCCTCTTTTGTCCCAAAAATGGTCTCCCACATCATTTCATGCATCTTACTTAGTCGTATTACTTCTTTTATGCAACCAGAGCCTCTGGTTCCAAAGACCAGAGCTTCTGGTTTCCAAGTCCTTTGCGACCAGAGCCCCTCTGGTCCAAATTGGACTTCACATGCATTCTTATTTGACATCATGTGTGCATCGCCTTCCAACCAGAGCCTCTGGTTCTAAAGACCAGAGCCTCTGGATTCTCATCTTGTGAGACCAGCGCCTTTTTGGGCTTCATCACATTTTATTGTAACCAGAGCCTCTGGTTTCCAAGTCTTTTGCAACCAGAGACCTCTGGTTTCCAAATAAGACTTGGCATGCTAAATTCTTTTTACATTCATCTTAAATAGCATATCCAAGACAACCAGAGCCTCTGGTTCTAAAGACCAGAGCCTCTAGATTCATACTCTTTGTAACCAGAGCCCCTCTGGACCCAAAAAGCCCACCTCCTTTTTCGCACTCACATGCACTTAACCATATTTTTATACTTCTTTTCATCGCCTTTGCGACCAGAGCCTCTGGCTCTAAAGACCAGAGCCTCTGGATTCATACACTTTGTAATCAAATCCTTAGGGTCTCAAAGGCTTCATCTTCTCACATCCTTTTACACTAACTTCATATCCTTTTTCATCACCTTCGTCACCAGAGCCTCTGGTTCTAAAGACCAGAGCCTCTGGATTTGTTGTCTTTGGAACCAGAGCCCTCTGGTCTCAAAGAACCACTCTTTTTCTTATCCACTCTAACACTTAGCCACATTTCACACCTTCCCTTCATTATCCTTCACAACCAGAGCCTCTGGTTGTATAGACCAGAGCCTCTGGTCACCTCATTCATCATTGTTATTGGTTCAAGGGGGAGTTTTTAAAACTCAAAACCAATCTTCATGCATCATTTGAGGGGGAGCTATTCATTTATCATGCTTCTTCATTACATATATATGCAATTTCCATACGAGAGCCTCTGGTTCTACTATCCAGAGCCTCTGGCCACCTAAATGCTAAATGTGTATTTAACTAGAGCCCTTGTGGATCTACATAATGGATTGTCAATACTAATTTAGAGCCTCTGGTTAGTCATCCAAGGCTTATTTATCCTCCAATCCAATATTACATTGATGAACTCATTCACACATGTTCAACCAGCTCTCCTCTGGTTCCTCACCCAATTCGTCATACTAAACCAGAACTCCTCTAGTTCCATGACAAAATATCTTTCATCCAAAAACCCATCTAAATTGAAAATTTCTTTTAAGAAGATTATACAAAATTGAAGCTTTTGTGACTAAAAACTATACCACATGGGTTTTTAGAAGACCAAAACTTCGTAATTAGTATTAATCTTACAATTAGATGGAATTTTAAATTTAAATTGTTTTTGGAATAATATTTCACGAGATATTATTTGGAATAATTTCTTATTTCAAATAACCCATATGTCATCCTCACACGCGCCTGACACCTTATACAGCCTATTCCCCATGAACAGTTTCAAATTACCCTTCCCTAACCCCTCCTTGACACGTGTCCTCCAACATTAATGGCACGTACAATCAAGACGGCCTACGCTACCCAAATCAAATCACCTTTTACCAAACGCCTTCTCAATCCATGATTATTTAAATATAATAATCAAGAAAATCGTTCCCTCTTCCCCACCCCACCTTCCCCTCCTCCCCACCTATAAATACCCTTCTTCAACCTCCATTTACTCTTTACGCTTCCTAAAACCTGCAAACAGATATTGACGAACGAACTTACCTGCAACTTCATACGCAATGGCTTCATCCGCATCACACGAGTCCAATAACAACGACAGCCACGTTCAATCCACCGGTGCCGACAGTCGTGCCATAGTATTCCTTCCATTAAAGCCCAACAACCACGCCATTAAACTGCGAAACACCCTCTTCGACGACAGGTTTGCCGTCATGATCGAGTTCTTCAAGAACTGCATTCTTCTACCTGCACTGACCCTCACCGACACCGGCGTACCACTAAAGTACGTCCAACAGTATTGGCAGACCTGCGAATTCGACCATGAAAGCCATCGAATAATGGGGGACATTGAAGCCCCTAACGATATGATTTGCTCACTTAAAATTTCGCAGGTAAAAGTATCCCGAGTATTGTGCATTCCCACTCGTCGAGAACTCGGCATCGAGCAATACGCTGAGCCACCCACCACCTCCGACATTCTCCGGTTCATCCAAATGCTAGGTTACAATCGTGACCTACGCAATGCCTCTGACTTCAAAAGGCAACATTTACCGCCAATGTGGAACATGTTCTTCTCCATCTTGAACAGGGCTCTCACCTGCAAACTAGGGTCGATGGACCAGGGCAACATCAACATCATGACGATCATGTATGGACTTTTCTTCAGCATTCCTCTCGACTACGCTTTTCTCATATACAATGAGATTCACACGGCCGTAGTCAAGAAATGCAAGCTCCAAGCGACCGGCAAGCCCCTAACCTCTGTCCTGTTTCCTTGTTTCCTAGCTCTCTTCATAGGGGATGCGATGAGGAAACATGGCCTCCCGGCTGAAGAACCATTCATCCCAGTCTTCAAAATGCATGGCCATCGACCCACTCTATTGAAGGAAGGACACACCAACAACAGACCCATCTCCAGAGCCATGCTCAGTGTCATTCCAGAGACATCTGAGATACGCAGAACCTACGAACGCTCTCTGCTGTCCCATGAACCAAGGGCAGCTACTCCAGAGCGAATAGAGCCGTCCCCAGAAACAAGCGAGGGAGCACAGGAGGCATCTTCATCGGATGATGAAGATGATGATGATGATGACACTCCTCGTGCATCCCCCAGCCCTACTCAAAAAATCCCCTCCCTCTTCCCAAAGGGCAACCACCACATCTACCCCTAGCGATCAAGGCCAAAGGGGTATTGAACAAGGACGGCCCAGTCCAACCCCAACCCCAACCCAAACCAGCCATCCAAAGGCCATTCTTCGGGCCTCTGGAGATGATTTACCTGAGGTACCCCAACTTCCATCGCCCCTCTCCCAATAGAGAGGCGATGAAGACATAAGAGCCCCATCACCTCAAGGCTCGACAGTACCACCCACACACCCAGAAGCATTTGTTGCTTCTGCCATTGATGAACCCCAAGATCGTTCAGAGCGATCTTCCTTTCGTGCACCACAACCCCCTTTGATACTTGATCTACCGAAAGGGAAACACACTTACTTCTCTTACCCAGCCTCTGAAGTCGAGGAAGAAGAAGAAGTTGTCGCAACATCTGGAGATAGCTCCTCACTTGAGGGCTATCAAGGACATGATGGAAKTCCTTCAAGGCCTACATTTTCATAAGGCATTGAAGGCGCCTCAGGAGCAGAGGCTCAACCTACAGCATCCGTTGCTGCAGGGGTTACCCCAACGGCAGAACTGGTCACAAAGGCTGAGTTCCAAGCCTTTGTTGACTTAGTTCAGCGGTCCTTGGAAGACCTAAAACTCATCATCCAAGGGATTGTTGACAACCCTCCATCCTTCGATACCACCACCCTTCAACAATCCCTTGCCACCCTTCAACAAACCTTCACCAACCATACCACCCAAACCAGAGACAATACCACCTGTCTCCAAATGCTTCAACAAACCGTCATCCAACACCACAACACCACCTCCTCCCTTGCCACCCAAAGAAACCAATTCCTCATCCACTCAATCGCCACCCTTACGGCCCAGGCAACTGCGACCGATGAGACCATAGCCACCATAACCACCCAAATAAACACCATCTTCCAAACCCTCAACGCCCTACCCGCCACAATCATCACCCAACTCCCTCAACCATCACCTCCACAAACATCTTCTTCAATTGATGAAATCTTAGCCTCCCTCACCACCTAAATACCACCATACAAACCACCCTCACCCAACTCCCAGCCACTATACTAGCCAACATACCCTAACCTCCACCACCTCCCTCTGAAGGCCCATCCTTCGATGCAGCCTTCTCCTCCTTTACTGCAGAGGTGAGGAATCTCATCGCCAACCTTTCCCATCCTCCATCGACATCCACCACCACCTATGTGCCACCGCCACCTACATCAGGCACAGATAAGTGCAAAGTTTGCCGCCAGATCGGTTGAGCCCACCATTGCGCTGAGGAAGAGTCTTCAACAACAACAAGATCGAACCAACACTCTCCTTCGCACCATGGAACAACGGCGCAACAAGGATCGGGTGCGTGCTTTGGCCGACCACATACGGCTTTGGAAGAAGAACAGGTCAAAGGCCTTCTGCTCTTCAAGTCGCCCCCTCAAACGACGAAGGCATGAAGATCCAGACCCCGACGATCAAGGTCTCGGTCCTCAAGGGGGGAGAAACAAGCCACTGCTCCACAAGCAATGGAGTCCGCTGCACCCTCAGCATCCCATCACCAACAACAAAATCCACCTTCTCCACCACCTCAAACACAACAATCCCCATCAACCCAAGCAAGGGAACCAGAGGCTCAGGCCTCTGAAGATGTACTTAATGTACATGTTCCCCTTGCCACCATACCTAAACCCATCGTGTTGAGTTCCTCAATCGATGAAAATCCATCCACCCCACCAACAGAAACCAACCCACCTTTAATCAATAACCAACACCAGACCTACCATTAACCCCATCACCAACCCCTCGCGATAAACAACCTTTCATCACCCAACCCGATGAACCTGAGCCAACCCAAGAAACCATCCCATTGCCAACCGATACACAACCCACTACCCAAACACACCCCCCATCTGATACACAACCAATAACCCAAACTCAACCCCCAATCGAACCAACCACGTGCAAGCGGACATTCCCTCTTCATCTAGGCACCCTCCGCAGAGCCTTGTCGATGAAATAATTCAGAACATGGAGTCGCTGAGGAGACGTCCAGAGATACCACCAAGGGAACCCATCATGATGGAGAATATCCATCAATACATGTACCATGATCACGGTGAAAGTTTGTCTCTCAATCCTCCAGTTCTATCACCAAAATCCATGGACCTCCTACACCATCGATTTGTTAGACAGACTACCCAACCACCATAAGTTGTCTTTTCAAATGATGGGATAAGGAAGGTAATGGATATAAAAATGAGGACCTTCACCAACAAAGCAATAAGATATATCGAGTACACGATGGAGAGAGCTTATGGTCATATCAGCGTCTTTAACGATAATGACTTGATCAATCTCAATCCCTACGACTTGATCGACCTTTACGCGTTCATAGCTCAGCGACAAGATCAAGGAATAAGATTTGGGGTGGCAAACAGAACGATTGTGTAGATGATGGAGACCCTGGTGAAGCACAGAGCCAAGAGTGATTTTCAAATTGCTCTACATTTGGGTATTGAAAGACTCTCATGCACCCCACCAAATGAAGACTTTCCTGGCCTGCAGGAGAAGAGATATGCCTCTGTCTTAACTCAACCCGAGCTTAGACTTGTCTTCAAGAATGAGTTCGGGGTACAGAAATTCTTCAGACTAACTGAAGCCTTCAAGTACTCAATCGATACACTTGAGTGGTTTCAGAAGGTTATCAGAGAGAGACTGGGCAGATCTCATGTGCCAAGAGAAGATGGGAATCAACTCATTCATGAGATATCAACAGTCCTCAGCTATCGAAGACTGTTTATGTGCTTCTAGGATATATCTCAAGGTAGATCATGAATGAAGTTTTAAATTTTTTTTTGCCTTTAAATATAAATATATTTGTTTCCAGTACTGTAAGAATTCATCATCCAATGAAAATTTGGAATTTGATGTTTTTCTTTAGATTAGTCTCTGTTCTTCGATTATGTTCATAGATTAGTTTATGTTTGTTCTTTCATTACTTAGGGGGTGATTGTTAGACCCCATAATGAATAAGTATAAAAGTAATGAAAAAAAATAAGTGATGAAGAACCAGAAGACCGATGAAGACGATAAGGAAGAAATGACTAAGTCTGAAGAATAACAAGAGGGTCGATGAACAACCAGACATGCGATGGAAAGAGCATCTTCATCATTCCTCTGGTCAACCACATTTAGAGTTTTCTTCAGCAATTCAACCAGAAGCATACGATGGAAATATGAAGATAAGGTTGATTYATCATCTCATGAAAGACAGCTGGAGATAACAAATCGACAGCTGGATTTCAAGTTTATCTCGATTTATAGCTTATCCATAGTTTAGATAAACTTTATCCATTAGTAGAAGATTAGCTAAATAATCTCGCTAGATAGTTATCTTCTAATTAGCCTTTTAGTATAAATAGGTGATTAGGCCTATTATAATTAACGTCGCCTTTACGTTTTCGTATTGAATAAAGTGAATTTATTGGCACTCAAGATTGTTCTTTGAATGTTCATACATTGTTCTTGAGTGTTCATCATTTTGTTCATTGAGTGAAATCATTGGCACTCAAGATTGTTCTTTGAATGTTCATACATTGTTCTTGAGTGTTCATCATTTTGTTCATTAAATGCTATAATTTGGTTATTCTTAACTGGATTATTAGTGTTATTGAGAGATCTGGGATCAACAGGAAGAATTTGTGAGTAGATTCAAAATACAATTTTGTCCTACGACAGCAGTAAGACAGATGGAAGAAGATTATTCTTAAGCTGGAGCATGGGAGTAGATCTATGCGAGATTATACCGAGAAATTTTTTGAGTTTTCTCGTTTTGTTGAACATTATGTTTCTTCAGAGTCTTGAAAGGTGGAAAGATATATTTGGGGATTGAAACCCTCTATCCGGGAGTTCGTGATTGCTATGAACCCCGATACTTTCTATTTAGCTGTCAATGCTGCCTAAGTTACTAAAGAAATAAGAATCGGCAAGGTGAAGAGAAAATAACAGAGAAAAGAAAGTGGGAGGGGTCTTCAGTCAGTTTTCGAAGACCCAAGTTTATTAAAACAGATAATCGTGCTCCACAGTTGCTACCTGTTGGGATTTGTCCACAGTGTCAACAGGTGCATCAGGGAAATTGTCCGTCTGCACCAAAGAGATGTTATCGTTGTAGGAAGACAGGGCATTTGTCAAAGGACTGCACTACACCAAAAGATATTTTCAGTGCAATTCACTTGACCACATCCGACCAAATTGTCCACAATTGAGAGCTCCTCGTTTGACAATGGGAGGAAATGCTCCCAGTATTCGTGGAAGGTCTAGTGCATAGAGGGGAGGTCAGAGTGGAGCCAGAGGTAGATCGTTCCAAATGACAAAGAACGAGGCAGAAGCAACCCCAAATGTGGTAACAGGTACCTTTCTTCTGAATTCTATACGTGCTAAGGTGTTGTTTGATTCTGGTGCAAATTTTTCATTTGTATCACCATCATTTGCTCAATCTGCATGCTTGAATTTTGTGCTCCTTGATGACGAATTAGTAGTTGACACTGCTAATAGTCAAGAGTCTGTTACTAGAGTATTCAATAATTGTATTATTGCTATTGATGGGTGTAAGTTACCGATTCAACTGATTCCTATGCCAATGAAAAAGTTTGATGTAGTGGTGGGTATGAACTGGTTAGCAGAACATCAGGCCAGTAATGTTTGTAATAAGAAGATGATCAGAATTACTCTGCCAGATCAAGGAACAGTTATTATTTATGGTGATCGTCAGGATCATCATACTAGTTTACTATCTATGATAAAAGACTGAAAATCTATTCGAAAGGGATGTCAGATGTGTTTAGCATATGTTATTGATGCAAAGAAAGAAAAAGGGAAGCAGGAATTGATTCCAATCGTTAATGAATACCCAGAAGTCTTTCCAGAGGATTTGTCTGGGTTACCGCCAGATCAAGTCATTGAATTCCGGATTGATCTCATACTTGGGGCAGCACCAGTGGCCAAGGCACCGTATAGATTGGCTCCTTCTGAATTGAAAGAGTTGGTTACTCAGTTGAAGGATCTAACTGATAAAGGATTCATTAGACCCAGCACTTCACCTTGGGGTGCTCTGGTCTTATTTGTCAAGAAGAAAGATTGATCTATGTGAATGTGTATAAACTATCAAGAATTGAATAAATTGACAATCAAGAACAAGTATCCTCTGCCAAGGATTGATGACTTGTTTGATCAACTGGTAGGAGCAAGTTATTTCTCCAAAATGGTATCATCAGCTTAAAGTCAGGGAGGAAGACGTTGCTACAACAGCTTTTCAAACCAGGTATGGGCATCAAGAATTTCTAGTTATGCCATTCGGCTTAACTAATGCGCCMGCAGCTTTTATGGATTTGATGAATAGGGTATGTAAGGAATATCTTGATAAATTTGTTATTGTATTTATCGATGATATTCGTATATACTCTAAGACTAAAGAAGAGCACGCGAAACATCTTCGCCTGATACTGGAATTGTTGAAAAGAGAAAAGTTGTATGCCAAGTTGTCCAAATATGAGTTCTGGTTAAGGGAAGTCCAATTCTTGGGTCACGTTATCTCAGAAGCAGGGGTGAAGGTAGATCCAGCCAAAATAGAAGCAGTTGAAAAATGGGAAGCTCCAAAGACTCCTTCTGAAGTCCGAAGCTTTTTGGGACTAACAGGCTACTACCGTATGTTCATTCAGGACTTTTCTAAGATAGTCGTGCCATTAACCAAATTGACTCGGAAGAATATTAAGTTTCAGTGGGAAAAAGAACAGCAAGAAGCTTTCCAACTATTGAAGGATCACCTTTGTAGTGCACCGGTGTTAACCCTACCTGATGGATCCAAAAAAATTTTGGTATACAGTGATGCTTCAAAGTTAGGGTTGGGATGTGTTTTGATGCAGAGAGGAAAAGTGATTTCTTATGCGTCAAGACAATTGAAAGATCATGAGAAGCAATATCCAACTCATGATATGGAGTTAGTTGCGGTGGTATTTGCTCTAAAAATCTGGAGGCATTATCTTCTGGGAACAAAGTGCCAGATTTATACAGATCACAAGAGTCTACAGCATCTGTTCAATCTGAAAGATTTAAATATGCGACAGCGTCGGTGGATTGAACTTGTTAATGATTATGACTGTGAAATCCTTTACCACCCAGGAAAAGCCAACGTGGTAGCTGACACTTTAAGTAGAAAAGAAAGGAGCGGGACTATTAAAACTATGGCAGTGAGAATAAATTTAGTCCCTGATATCCATAAAGAAATTCTGAGATATCAGAAGGAAGCTATAAAAGAAGATCTTATCAAGTCAGAAAGGTTGGGTAAGATGATTTCAACCTTGGAACCAAACGACAAAGGGATTATGTGTTTTCAAGGGGGAATTTGGGTACCAAGTTTTGGGGATATCCGGAAAATCATTTTGAATGAAAGCCATAAATCCCGATACTCTATTCATCCAGGTACCAATAAGATGTATCGAAATCTAAAATCTTTTTATTGGTGGCCCGGATTGAAGAAAGATATAGCCAAATATGTGGAATAGTGTTTAACGTGTCTACAGGTTAAGATCGAACATCAGAAACCATATGGAAGCCTTCAATCTTTGGAGATTCCTGTATGGAAGTGGGATCATATTACAATGGATTTCGTCATGAAAAATTACCTCGAACTCCAAAGGAGTATGACGTAATCTGGGTAATTGTTGATCGCCTGTCTAAATCTGCGCATTTTCCACCTATAAGATAGGGATACTCCCTAGAAAGGTTGGCACAGATTTATATTAAAGAGATTGTAACCAGACACGGTGTTCCACTATCTATTGTTTCTGATAGAGATAGCCGTTTCACCTCAAAGTTTTGGGAGAGTTTGCAGAAAGCTCTTGTAACGCCCCAACCCACACATTGCATGTAAAACATATTTCATACCAAAGAAATACATATTCATTTAACATTCGGGTCCCTTAGTACAAGAATCTATCATGACCAAATACAAGGTCCAAAAATTCGAAATACATAACTTGTACTAATCAACAAAACTACTCATCAAAAGCAACTCTTCATCCAAAATGCATATAAGAAAAGCATTAAATCTTTTATTTTCTCTTACCTTCTGTAACTCCTGTAATACATATTTAAAATCACAAAAACGAGGGTTAGACTGAAGAGTCTAGTGAGTTACCCTATTCATGCCATTGCAGGGTGAATGATCACCAAAACCTTTATAAAACAATTATTCACATATATCACAAATATATGAATACACAAGAAGGTAATATCAAATCCTTTTCCACTTTTAAGCTAACCACGTAGCTATACAAATTCCATACCTTTGAATCAATCGGGTTCCATTTAATACCATTTTTAACCTTTTCTTTATCAAGCGAGGTTTAAACAAGATTCAGGTCAAACCTGACGTTTCCTTCTCAATAACATTCAGACTATAATTTCCAATAAGAACTTTGATCCTAAATCTTTAAATCACAAAGAAATAAAGATTCCAGA
>NW_020204295.1:11792-12871 GCF_001531365.2 Cynara cardunculus var. scolymus
CCTTCCAAATAGGGAAGGTCGGCTACACCGCCTTCCCCCACCCCTTATCTACCTCATGCTACCCACATGCACACTCACACATACATACATAGCACATGCATGCATCAAATGAATATATATATATATATATATATTCAAATAATACTCAACTTCATATATTGGCATGTATTGATTTATCATGCAATTACGTAATCATTTATTTAAATAATCACGTATTAAATACCTTGAGTAATAACCAGGATCCGGTTATTACATTATCCACCCCTCAAGAGAATTCCGTCCCATAATTCTTTTAATCAAAAAGCCACGGGTATTCTGATCTCATCCTTGACTCCAATTCCTATGTTGCCTCTGGTCCTTTGTGAAACTTCCACTATACTTTAACCAGACTTATCTCTTTGTTTCTCAACACCCTTATCTTTCTATCAATTATGACTTCGGGCGTTTCCACAAAATTCAATTTACTGTCTAATTGAATTTCTGGCAAAGGTACAGCTAGATTCAGATCAGCCAAACATTTCCGCAGGTTCGACACATGAAAAGTGTTGTGAATCTGATTCAACTCTTCCGGTAGCTCTAACTAATATGCTACTGGCTCGACTCGTTTACAAATTCTGAATGGCCCGACATACCTTGGACTGAGCTTTCCTTTCTTCCCAAATCTGATAACACCTTTCCATGGCGAAACTTTTAGCATTATAAAGTCGCCTACATCAAATTCAATGGATTTTCGACGATTATCAGCATAGCTTTTCTGGCGATCCTGTGTTGTTTTGTTTCTTTTGCGGATCTGTTCAATCTTTTCAGAAGTTTCTTGAACAATTTCAGGACTCGTTAGCTATTTTTCACCCACTTCATTCCAGCATAACGGCGTTCGACACTTTCATCCGTACAATACTTCATATGGTGCCGCTTGAATACTGGAATGGTAACTGTTGTTATATGCAAACTCTATTAATGGTAAGTGGTCTTCCCATGATCCTCCGAAGTCAATAATACAACTTCTCAACATATCTTCTAGAGTTTGAATAGTCCTTTCACTCTGTCCATCAGTCTGTGGATGATAAGTTGTACTTAGT
>NW_020204296.1:0-1540 GCF_001531365.2 Cynara cardunculus var. scolymus
ATAGCGAACGGTTCAATTTTAAAAATCCTTACCTATAAATACCCTCCTTCCCCCCAAATTAAAACCTTACGCTCTCAAAAAGTCTCATACGAACCAGAAACCTGCAACTCTCTCAAAGCTTACCTGCAACCATGTCGTCTTCAAGCGCCTCAGCCCAATCAGTGAACGTATCCAGCGATAACGAGGTCACCCAAGCACAAGCACTCACATCACACGCCCTGTCTTTCGTGCAAAACAAGTACGAAAAGATCGTCCTCGTGAAGAAGTCAAATAACTATTTTTTCATCCCCACAAGTACAGGTTTTCCCGAATACACTTTCCCTCTCATTGAAATTCTTAGAAATCATCCCATATTCTTCGCTTTATCTACAACTAGGCCTAGGCCTGAAACCTATATCACACAATTTCTGCTTAGTGCCTATCTAACTACCCTTGACAATATTGGGCTAACCATTGTTGGTTACGCCTCTCACCTAGTGAACAAATCACTGGTTCCCCTATAATTAAATGTTGATACCTTGAGAACTGCTCTTCATTTGCCTACCCTTGAATAACTAAACCTAAATGCTTATGCTGCTACTCCCATCGATGGAGAACTAATCCAATTTTTGGAGTTCCACTCTTATGCTACTCCTATCGTCAAATGAACCCAGTTTAAGCATAAGGGTCTACCCCCTGTTTGGAACACATTATTTTCCATCATAAACTACTGCCTAACAGGAAAGGTAGGCAGTCATGACCAAACATCCCATGTCATGATGTCCATCATGTATGAAATATACTTCAATCTGCCATTGGACTTCGCACAGTTAATTTTTGAGGACATGGTCGGCCTGATTAAAAAGAAGTACGCCAGCCAAAGAGGGGAGAAGACAAAGGTTAAGGCCCAAAAGAAGGCCAAGGAAGATATGAACTAGCCAAATTTGATCCTACAACGCTTCCTTGGTCTAGCATTTGGAGACCTTCTGGCAACGAAACTGCCTTCTGTGGAGCCCAATGCAAGGCTCTACCCATTCAAGGAGTTTCATCCTACCGAGCATGAGCATGGCTACAGAAGTCCAAGACCCCTATCCAAGGCCATGCTCAGGTATTTAAGTCATGGAGATCGCAAAGCCTATAGACGTGGATACAGGCGACCAGAACCGGTCCTTGTAACCCCACCACGAATAGGTACCCCCTTAGGAGAAGAGATTGCAAAAATAAGAGTGGAGGGACGCAAGGAGGAGCCAGTAGTGGCTGGTCAGGTGAGTGAGCAACCCCCTAGATTCCCATCTCCCTCACGCAAGAAGAAGAAGACACAGAAAGGTGCTGACTCTTCTGTGAAAAAGTCGAAGGGGAAGAAGAGGCCCGTAGAAGAAGAAGGCCCAACTATACCTCTGCCAAAACAAAAGAAGAGAAAAATAAAGAAGGCTGAACCTACAGAGCCTGTGATCACAGAACCTGTGGTCACAGAGGCCATTGCAGAAGAAAGCCCGGCAGAGGCTGCAGCTACACCCAAGCGCAGAAGGTTGCGCAAGATGGTTATCGAAGTTTCCCCAAC
>NW_020204296.1:3325-4617 GCF_001531365.2 Cynara cardunculus var. scolymus
AGACGACCCTGCGCTCCTAAAAGCTCTTCAAGAATCCCTGGCAGAGTCACAAGCTAAGAAGGGCAGAGGTCCTATTCCAATGCACCATAGAGAAGGAGAAGCCACGTCTTCCTTWTTMWCACARGTCCAAACAACGTCCACGGGTACGTTTGATGCTCTGCAAGGAACCGTCAAGCCAATCCTTGTAGAGGGATCGACCCAGAGGCCTATTTTGGAAGAAGAAGAAGAACACAAAGTGCCAGAGTCTACAATGGCAGGACGGGTCTCTGAAATCTTTGAATTTATGAGCAAGATTCCTATGCAAAAAGTTTRCACAGAGCCCGTCACTACCCCGAAAGAAATTCTTATTTGGAAGTACTCTGTAGCAGACACAGAGCCACCTTATGACCCAGAGATCATTGATATTCCCTCGCCAATCGCCAAGTTCCACTTCACCAAATTAACARGGCCTCGTGAGCAGATCTTCTCACGGCACATGATCACTTCATTGGTGACAATCTCACCAAGGACCTTGTTAAAGAAGACCGTGCTCTACACACAGTATGTTGTAAGGAGAGAAGATGGCAACTTCTACACGTTCACGGATGTTGATCTTCACAACCTCTGCGTGTTTGATGTCATCTATATGCACAAGATTCTTAACATCTACATGGAGAGGAGGTCGACATACCAAATATCGCTCAGAAAGCTGGTTGAGGTAATGCGTGCGTAAGTAAGGTATTATAGCCAGAAGGACTTCGAGTTGGCCATAAGATTAATGTAGAAAAATCTAAAGATCTCTCCTCCATACAGCAGGCCCAGTTGGATATCTAGGTACTCTCSAAACTCCATCATACACAATCCCGTTTTTGGGTTTGTGTATTTGGATAAGGATGAGATACTAAGATTCTTCGATCCAACAGAAWCTMRTAAGTAYTCAACADAGACGCTGGAGTGGATATTCAAATGTGTTTTGGTAGAGGTGGACAGAAGACATTATAGGGCAGGTGAAGTGTCTCCACTCTTGGACGCAATCAAAGTTCAAATCAACTTCAGAGAATGGATCTTCAATGTCTACAGAACGATCAAAGGTGACTTGCTATACGCGGTAGACGATTTTCCAGAATCTGCAGTCTGATAACCTTCTGCACCAGATTTCGGCCTAAGCTTCAAAAGTTGTCAATTAAGTTTTGTAATTTTTTTCATTGTAATTCTTTCAGAGGATGATGTTTTATCACCTCTTGTAATTTCATTTCAATCAAGTCATGTCCTTGCACTTAAAGTTCAATTTTTTACTTTTTCATACTTAGGGG
>NW_020204296.1:5537-6802 GCF_001531365.2 Cynara cardunculus var. scolymus
TTATTAGCTGCTCGTGCTTATCACGTGTTCTTGTCTGTAATCTGTTTTGATCGAACGGTTTAGATTAATTTACTTTTAGGTCATGTCAGAAAACGGTTACTTGCTTGTATAAATAGCAGCGTAGACCCTTGTATTTCAGTGCGCTTCAGTATTGTAATTGTCAACATTTTCATTCTATTGTAAATCATTTGAAGCTCTCTCTTGTGTTCATCAATCTTCATCACTGTGTTCTTATTGATTTCTACTTTGGTTGATTCTTATATTTTTCGTTGCATCATCATTGTCAAACARATCATCCAAGTAAGTAATTAATACCAAGAAACCGAGTTAATCGATCCTACAATTCTCGTTCTAATAAGTATTATCAAGGATATGTCATTGGATCACCCAATTACTCTTCAAAGATTAAAAGCATTTGGGTCAATAAGTCTGAATCTGCTTTATCTCATACACCTGTTGTTACTAACATTCTTCCTTGCATTGTGAAATCCACTAATGATTTGATCAATCTTAGCAAGAGAAGGATTGTGTGCTCAACATGCAGAACCAATAATTTTGTCAATAACAAAAGGTTCAACATGTGGCATGGAGATAACAGCTATCAAAATAATTGGAAGGGTAAGAACAGGTATGATTATAATAATTGGCATGATTCATATTTTGTATATAATCATCTTGTTAATAGTGCTGAAAAGAAAATACCTTATAAAAATAAATGGTTTGGTAATTACAACACATCTCAACCAGATACTAACAAAATAGGACCCAAGTTCGTTTGGGCACCAAAATCTGCTTAATCTGGTTTTGCAGGTGTGTCCATTTTGTGCTGATCAGAATATCATTTCAGTGATACACCAATGCAGGGGGAGTTGTAATTTATTCCAAACGAGGCTTCTGAACATTTCAGTTCAGGACCCGTGTTTTACCGAGTGTGGTTTCTAAACACTCAGTTTAGAACCCGTACTTAAAATATTTTCTTCAAATTTTATAATTTTTTTAAGCTTAACTGAATCATTTCTATAATCTACTTTCTAGGGGGAGTCTCTAGAAAGTTCAATAAATGTTTTTGAATTTTTTTGAACGAGTACATTTTCTAAACAAATATTTCTTGAGATTTTACTTGCGTAATTTCTCGTCGTACATAACTCCAATACCTGTTTCAGCTATTCTTCAAACTGTTATTATCACGTCTCTTATATGAAAATCTTTTTCGGTGATAATACACTCGTTTGTATTCAATTTTGTTTTCTGATTTTTTTTACATT
>NW_020204296.1:10067-11359 GCF_001531365.2 Cynara cardunculus var. scolymus
TTTATTTGGAGAATTACTAAAATATTTGGCATTACACAAGTTAACTTCATCGGTTACCCGTCAAGGTGTGATCTTCCAAATTAAACTTGGGAACTAAGTCAGATGAACTCTAACCACCATGACTAGATCCTAGTAAATTTATAATTCTAAATATAGGATCTATAATAAAGTGCTAACCTTAAACTCAGAAATGACAGAATGTCACAGTGTCTCCATGTCAGAAAAATTTTGTCCCGAAATTTATTCATCAATCCAGATCATGACTCGCTTGAGAACAAGTGGGGATACTTGCTTTTAATGAAATGTTCTCTTTCCCACGTGTACTCCTGTCCATGTCTTGATGTCCAACGAACTTTTACAATTGGAATCTTGCTACGCCTCAATTGCTTGACTTTATGGTCGAGGATTTCAATCGGCTCTTCAATGAAGCGTAACCGTTCATTAATTTGAATGTCTTCCAAAGGTAGAACCAATGTTTCATTGGTTAAACATTTCTTAAGCTTTGATAAATGAAATGTATCATGGATGGCACTAAGCTCTGGGGGTAAGCTTAGTTTGTATGCAACTGGTCCTACTCTTTCGAGTATTTCAAATGGGCCAAAATACCTTGGGCTAAGTTTTCCTTTCTTTCTGAAGCGTACAATCCCTTTCCATGGAGATACTTTTAAGAGGAATTTATCACCCACTTGAAATTCCAAGGGTTTCCTTCGGTTATCAGCGAAGCTCTTATGACGATCCCTCTCAGCTTTAACCCTTTCTTGGATGATTGAGATTTTTTCGGTTGTCTCCTGGATAATGTCGGGCCTAGTTAGCTGTCTGTCACCAATTTCCAACCAGCTGAGTGGGGATCTACACGTACGCCCATACAAGGCTTCATATGGTGCGCATTGGATACTGGTATGATATCCATTGTTGTAGGAAAATTCAACCAATGGTAGATGAGTATCCCAACTGCCTCCAAAGTCTATCACACAGGCTCCTAACATATCCTCTAGCGTTTGGATTGTCCTTTCCGTTTGCTCATCTGTTTGAGGATGATAGGAATTGCTCAAGTCTAGCCTCGTGCCTAGTGCCTTTTGAACTGATTGCCATAATCATGAAGTAAAACGGCTATCTCAGTATGATATAATGGAAATAGGTACTCCATGCCACGATACGATTTCATTGATATATAACTGCGCAAGCCTTTCCGTACTAAAGTCTTCTCGAACAGGTAAAAAGTGCATGGATTTCTTAAGTTGTGACAATTCGTCACTTTGACTTCAGGTTAGTACCTCATTTCAAGATTTTTA
>NW_020204297.1:0-1686 GCF_001531365.2 Cynara cardunculus var. scolymus
AGATTGGAGAGAGAGAGAGATTACATCAGCAAATCTTGAATTCTGATTAATGACAAAAGCTTAATTACAATTACAAGGTAAATCCTATTTATACTAGGAAACTTTAAAGGCTAAGCTATTACAAGGAAACTATACTAAGGAGAAACTTGAATACAACATTAAGCACTAACTTGAACCCAACAAAGTTATGTATGCGTTTCTCCATTTGTTGCATTTTCTATGAAATTGATTTCTCCATTTATGTGTTCTAATTATAATAAACATATGGCAGCACAGGTAGGGGTGCTCTACATATTGTCTGGAATAGGTTGGAGCATACTCTCTATGTTGTTCATTAAGAACAACATCTCCTTTGGTGCTTTTGGTGCTCTGTTTGGACTTCTTGGAGCAATGTTATCGAAACTTCTTACCAACTAGACTATTTATGCCAACAAGGTACCACAAACTCACAAATTTTGCTCATCTAAATTGGTTTTTTCTTGGAAATTTTGACAAAGTACTATGATAATCTTAGATCATATTGGTATTTCACCTGAAGTCTATCCCGTTTTGAAAGATGCAGCTTTGACTAACTTGTAATCATCATCTTGATCAATTTAGTTGTCGGAATTCTTCCTCATGTCGACAATTTTGCGCATATTGGAGGTTTCTTAACTGGTTTCCTCCTTGCCTTCGTACTGCTTGTCCGACCCCAATTTGCTTAGCAAGCACATCACCATCTTCCTGTGGTGGCGCATGGAAAATCGAAGTACACTATATATACCAATACATTTTCTGGATTCTTTCCATGATCTTATTCATTGTCGGGTTCGTGTTTACACCACCATTTTTTTCTTTCTGTATTTATGTTTTTTATAGTTTGTTAAAAATTTTAATGTTACCGAAAGTAAATTGTGAAGTTGATACGATTGCTGCTTTTTTTTTATCAGTTTAGTGGTCGAAATTCTTCCTCCGTTGGATAAAATTGTTGCTTGTTTTTTGGTCGTGTAAATCCATGTTCTTAATGTGTGTATCTAACATGTACCAACCTCAAAATTCTTATTAGTATTTTTGCATTTTAGCTTTGAGAATGCATATACAAAGAAAGCTTTGTGTGCGATTGTAAAACGAGGGGTTTAAATTTGAACGATAGCCAGTTCAAGCACCTTGTTGCGACTTTGATGAGCTAACCTTATATAAAGTGTCGATTATGGGAATTTTAGATTGAGCTTAGATGAGCCATTCGTGTACAAAACAATAGAAGTCAATCGACCATAATTGGATGTCCGATTGTATAAAGCCGAACCAATCAATTGAATCGTTGTTGGCTAATATTAATTGGATCGAATCATATTGCAAAATAAACCAGAATTTCAAGCATGAGGATTAAAACATCAAAGGTTGTTCCACCACAAAATATAGAATTTAGCTTCTAAAAAGTCCCATCTTTACATCCTGCTGCATTGCGCGGGTACATAACTAGTTATATTATAAAGCATTTGAGAAAAACTCTTAAAAATCATCTTTTATGCATGAAAAATGGCTTATTGATGCATATTATTTAAAATTCAAGATTACAAGTAAAATGTGCATAAGTACAATTTATTAAAACTTTATGTTTGAATTCACATAACTAACTGCATTTAAACATAATCAAATACATGCTAAACTTCTCATTTTAATTATAAAAAATATAAAATATAATTA
>NW_020204297.1:1801-12691 GCF_001531365.2 Cynara cardunculus var. scolymus
TTATTAAACAAAAAATAAATTACTTCGTTATTAAATTTAAATTAAATTATAATAAAATTTTGAATTAAAGAAATTACACAAAAAACCTAGAGCTTTTATATATTTATTCAAATTAATATTTTATTCAAAAAAATTATTATTAATTTCTCAAAACCACATAAAACCGTGTTATAGCATTGAAAAAAACAAAGATTAAAAGAAAACATTAAAATCGATATGTATATCGCTGCATTGAGCGAATACCCTTCTAGTATTAAAAAAAGAGGAGTTTCACTTATTTCTTCAATTTAAAAGGTATTACATATTATGCATAATTTACAATTTTTAAAGCTCCCACTCCCACTCTCACTCCCACTCCCACTCCCACTCCCACGTCTTGTTAGAAATCAAAATTTTCTAATTTTTAAATTACACTTTATACCCTTGTAATTAATTATTTGATTTACTTTATATCCCTTCCTTTTTCATATTACACCTTTATCATATTAAACATTAAAAATTGTATATTAACTAAAATGTATTAAAAATGCGTTTCTTTTTACAAATTATACCATTAGAATCGTTTCGTCATTACCTTCAAAATGAGCACAATATTGAATATTTTTGGATTTAATCATGCTATTAAATATTAGAAATACCTACAAATTAATTTGTTTTCTATCATTTACGTATTCAGTTTAAATTTTACACCTTTATTATAAGCACCTTAATTGGTTATTGTTCAAATTTAAGAGGTATAACTACTTATGCTTCAAGTACAAATTGTTGAAGCTGCATGAAACCCCACCTCTCATGATCCCTTTCTCTTCCATTTCCCACCCTCGATTCTCTCCCCCACGCCCCTGAATTATCTCAGACGTTCCTTCGTTCTCTCCTCAACCAGTCCTCCTAAATAACAACTCATAATCTACGATTATCAAAAAAAGAAATAGGGATAGTCTCGTGTCTCTAGCATATCAGTTTTGTTGCTTTTTGGGCTACAGGTGAGTAATTTCAAAAACCAATTATGGTCGAAATCTAACTTTCAGCATTCAAAGGCTACATAGCTTGATGTTATGTTCATCCATATGTTGAATATTGTAGGTACCATTGATGAACTATGACAAGTGTATATTGTAAATACCATTGATGAACTAGAATCAGGGTTTCTGTTTCCCAAGATTGGCCGCTTTTAACATGCGTCTTCCAAGTTCCAAGGCAACGATTCACATATACGTCTTCCTCAAGTTGACGCACAACAATCCATCTTCCCCTACGATTCAAGCTCCCAATATTCTACGTGGAGTTGCTCTCACATCTTTCCAGGATGTTTTTTATCTACTAAAAGTCACCTCCTTTTCATCTGCATCTTCTTCTCGGCTCGATTTCTCCATTGTCTCTGCTTGATTTCCTTGCAGCCCGGGTTTTTCCATCATATTTACTAGATTTCACCGTCCTCTTCAAGTTCGACCTCTTTTCTTCTAACATATTTTTCCTTCATTAGCTTTTTATTTATGTTTGCCTCTCTGATTTGAGTTCGTATTTGATAATCGGGTTTCTATATGCAGTTATGTTCATATTATCATATATTATAACGGTATTCAATGGTTTCTTTTGTTCCTGAAAAGCCCAAAATCATACAAATCTGATTATGATCTTCAAGAATTAGAAATAAGATGAAGATTAGAGAGAATATGATCACCAAATCTCTTATAGATTTCTTGAGAGAGAATTACATCACTAATCAATGATTACAGAATTGTTAAAAATGAAAAATACAAGGCTAATGACTATTTATACTAAGGAAAGTATTAAACCTATCTATTACAAAGCTTAATAAAAGGAGAACTTGAATACAACAATAACGCACATACTTGAACCCAACATTCTCCCCTTTGGATTCAAATTCGAACTCTCGTAAATCTTGTCTTTCTGAGTCCGAGAAGTTTTTCCAACCTCCTTAGTGCATTCCGATATTGAATTTTCTCCTCAAGCAGATTCTGGGCATTGATTAACAAATATCTATCTTTTGAACTCATCCTCTCCGACTCCGCAGCTTTGTCATTGTTTACTCTCCTCATGTCAAGTGCCCGTCTCACCAGTCTAACAGTACCATCAGAAAATTTGTTTAGCTCGCTGAACCTCATAAACTTCTTTACTTGATGCTCAGCAAAGTATATCACTCCGAACTCTGGTTTTTCAAGAATCATGTAAACTGGATAGGCATCAATGTCTTCTAACTCTTGATCAAGTCTCTTCAAATTGATGATTCTCTGATTATCTTCAAGACCCATCTGAACATCAATAACCATAGCCACCTTAACATGACTCCGCATAAACCTTTTAATTGCATGAAGAACTATTGTTACTCCTTCTCTTCTAATAGTCATGTTTCGGATTTCATGATACATATACTCCAAGTCTTCTAAATACAAGTTTGAGAAGTCAGCTTCGCTAAATCTCCATACATTTCCATCTTGTCGTGTCACTGTGAAAACAGGATACTAGACTCTGAGAAGTCTTTGAGCATCAATCTATTTAATTGACACAACTCGATGTTTGGTTCTAACTTCACTGATCGGAAGACGTTTGGCTTTGAGGAAGTGCTTATATTCAAGACGATAATCTTTGGTTTCCTCGTGGATACCAAGGATCTTGTCAGCACTTAAAGCTTTTCGATGCCGGAGAAAGATGCCAAAATAGATGTCTTCAAGGTAAGGCTCTCGGATTCTAGCCCTGTCATATCCTGGAAAGTTTGCTCGAATTTCAAAAGGCACATAATTCTTCGAAAAAATCTCAGTTGGATCAAAAAGCTCTCTAGGAGTAGGAATATCAGATGCACCAGCTTCAGCTGCAGTGGAGGGTTCCGGCAATGTCTGACGATCACCCTGAAATGGGAATATTGGGTCTTCATCATTGATGTCAGCTTCAAAATCAAAGTATAACCAAGATGACTCGTCAATATTCTCAATATCTTCTCTGAAATCTTGTTCTCCACCCAGTACAAAAGCAAAAACGTCATTAAACCCGACATTGGCCGACAAGTCCAGTAGCAACCTTGTTTCTACCGTGGAGTCCGCCGATTTTTCAACCATTGGCTCGATCGCTGGACTTGTCTCCATCTCTTCATCATCCTCCACAACTATCGCCTCAATGATTCTTTCCCTTGTAGATTTCGGGGCAGAACCTTCAACATTTATGTTTTGAGTAGCTAGCTCTCTTTCAACACTTAGAGCTTGAGCAGACGACTCAGCCACCCTCTGTCTTTTCCTCTCCCTCTCATGATGATCTGGATCCTCCGGGTCATCATGCCTTCTTTTGAGTGAGGTGGCGTGAGCTCGGCAAGTCTCTTCCAGGGTAGATACCCGTTCCAAGAGGGCATCAACTGAACTTTGAAGTGTGTGAGTGTTTGATGTGATTAACTTACTGACTTTAGAGAAGCCAGAAGCAACCACATCCTGAAAGACCAAAAACTCTGAGGCTCGAACATAGGGGTTTTCATCAATCTGTTGTCGCAAGAAGCCAACCAAATCTGCATCTTCTGCATCAAGATTTTGAGATGCCATCAATTTAGCATAAAGCAAGGATTTGAGTTCGTCCACCGATTACTCTTGTACCGTTGGAGGCTCAGGTACAGGCAATGGTGATGGCGCAGATGGTTGCTCTTCTTCTACTTGCTCCTTCCCCTTCAACAGTCTTTTGATACTTGCAATTTGAGCAACCATATTGTCTTGAACAGCCTTTAGGGCGCCGTCCAGATATTCCCTTGACACAAAGTCCGGTAAACTAACTCCTTGATCACTTAGATTACCAGTTGAGACAACAGTTGAGTAAACTGTTGTGCCTACGTTCAGTGTTGGCATAGTGATAGCACTGGTAGGACTTCCGACCGATCCTTGTGGGAGGTCAATCGACACCACTTTGGTCGTTCCGGCTAGTTCACCAAGAACTGTAATTGGAGCAACAGATGCTCGAGACTCGTGTACCTATGTGTATCGGCTCTAGACTCGAGGTGCACAGAATCGAAGTCGTAGGCTGGGGCAGCGGCCTACTTGTTTCAATAACTATATTCTGCAAGTGAGAAGTAGATAGCAGATGTGCTAAATCCCCGTGTTGAATTGAAACAGATGGTTGTTGAGAACCAGTTGAGTGGTCAGGCTGGGTGTGCAAATGCATAGCTGGGCTAGCTATGTCTTTTTCAATATCAACAATCAACGAATGAATGTCAATAGCAGATGTGGGTGCCCAGCTATGTGTATCTACTAGGATAGGAGTTTGATATTGATTTTGTGCTCCGCTCTCACACTCACCATATTTTTCTTTTTTTCTTTCACTCAACCTCTCAGCATTTTCTACTTCAGCTCCCTCATCTCCTTCTCCAATTGAAACATCTTGTAAAATACGATCATATTCGTCATATGTAGCTCCAAATTCATCAACATTGAACGATAATGAATGCAGACTTGGACAAGTCTGTTGAGCATCAAATTCTGGAAAACTATCGTCAATGTTATCAACCACTGCTCCAAGTTGAATGTTCTGTGAAAGCATCGGTTGAGCAGGGTTGTTAGCATCATCATCATCATTGTTATTATCATCATCATCATCACCCAGAGCTGCCTGATTGTCGGATTCAGTATCTTCCGAACTTGATGAAGTTGAGTAAGTACTATCATATGAAGTACTGTGCTGATCAGAGGCTCCCCGCTCCATTACATTTTCTGAACTCTCTCACCTACAGCTAACACCTCTCTCTCAGCTGAGGCATGGAGTGATCCCGGGGTAAGTTTAACCAGTTCTGGCTGAACTACAGGATCTATAACTCTCCTATAATCTATGACACACTGAGCCCTCTGATCAGCGAAGGCAAATAACTCTGGTGGTATCTCCATGATTGAATCTAAGTCTTCAACTTATGTATGCTGTCGAATTCTAGACATGACGAACGTCGGCCCCATTCACTATTAGCTCTGGTCAGGATATCTTCATTTGAGTTCATCATTGCCTTTATGAACAGTTGCAGAAATCTCTAAAAAGGCACAAATTTTCTTGCTTTCGAAGAAAACCTCTTTACATTAACGAGCTTAACCAGTTCATTCCATATGACGAGGGCATAGTCATAATTGCGTGAAAAGACTACCCCATGAAAGAACTTTAAGAAGGACCTGCTGCATGTGTCTATTCCTGCAGTTTTGGAAGTCAGACATCTGTTCAGGATTGAGAAAAGCAGATGCCAGATCGACGGTAGAAAACTCCGTTTGAATTGAGACGGGTTAGTCAACTCTTGCGAGTATCCTAACTGTTTGATGTCACGACATAGTTGATCATCTGTAACAAACGTCTCAAATCCTGTAGAGCCTGGTCCGGGAAGACGTAGAATTCTTCTCAATCTATTTAATGTCAATCGGCTGACATATTCATCTACAGCTCCTTCGAAATAAAAGGTGTCACCGTCTTTGGCCAGTGTTAATGTACTCAGAATTGTTGTAAGTACACCATTGGAACTGGTGTGTGGGCAGAAAGGGAGTAAGAAATTGGGTGTCCTCTCAGGATTTCAGGTATTATCTGGTATTCGGCTGGCATATCAAAAGTGAAGGAATGGTTATTGGGTTTTATATCTAAGTATTGGCACTCTGGGAAAAGTGTTTCTGCGGGTATAGATTCATTATGAGCCTGAGGAGGATTAGGGATATTATCAGATCTGACAGAGGGAATATGGGATTCATCGTCAGACTGATGTTGAATGTCCTCCATTTACCTGTAAAATATCTGAAAATGTTAGAACCTGTATTATTCATACAATGCAAATACTCTAAATCAAAAGAAAAAATAAATTAAGACTAAAAAATTGAAGATAAAAAAAATTGAACTAAAAAAAAATACTAAAACCAAATTTATTAACAAAAAAAATTCTAAAAAAATAACACTAACAAACAAAAAAAAATTAACAAAAAAAAATTAAAAACCAAAAAAATATTTCAACCGGATTAGAAATCTGGTCAACTAAGAAACTCAAAAAAAAAATCTAAGTCTTAGACCTAAACCGGATAACATCAACCGGATCAGCTTCTCATCCGGTTTAAGAATAAACCGCTCAAGAGTCAATCGATTTAGAGATAAATCGCACAACAAAGAAACAAAATCGCTCAAGTGAAAGATTAAATCGCTCAACAAAAAACGATTTAAGGACATGAAAGGCACAAAAGAGACAAGCGATTTAGGAATCCGGTCAAATCAACTAAGCGATTTAGAAATCAGCTCAATCCCTTGTAAAATATATCTAACCTTATCCAGATAAGAGTTTATCATATAGCCTTTTGTCCGGATTAGTCTAAATCGAACAAATGTTGTCCGGATTTGTAATAAATCGGACAAGTGTTGTTCGGATTAGCCTAAATCGGCCAAACACTTATATTATTAAACTCTACATCTTTCAAAAATTAGATAATGTTTAAAATACCTGTAAGAAAAATATAAACTGTTAGTCCAAAACAGATAAAATCACTCCCCCTCAAAATATGAATAGATAATCAAAATACAGATAAAAAAATCCACACTCCCCCTCAAATATAGATTCCCACGATCAAGAAATTTAAAATCAGATAGAGAAATTGAAACAATGATTTTTATTAAAAATACAAATATTTGACCAAATGAATTTGAATTAAATACAATTCAATAAATTGAACTGTTTTTAATAAAAATTCAAATTTTCAAATTCAACATACCTAACTTAGATACAAGAAAGCTAAAGCGTTTTTATCTAAAGCTTTCATAAATAAGTCAGCTAACTGAAATTCTATATTTACAAAATACAGTTCAATGGTTCCTTTTTCTACATGATCTTTAATAAAATGATACCGGATATCTATATGTTTGGTTTGTGTGTTGAACAGGATTACAAGAAATAGCTATAGCGCTTTTGGAATCACAATAAATGAGAATTTTATTAAAATAGAACCCGTAGTCTCTGAGTTGTGTCTGCATCCATAAAACTTGAGAACAGCAGCTTGCAGCAGCTACATATTCTGCTTCGGCAGTAGATATGGATACACAGTTCTGTTTCGTTGATGCCCAGCTAACTAACTTGTCTCCCAAAAACTGTAGATATCCTGATGTACTTTTCCTGTCCAACATACAGCCTGCATAGTCTGCATCTGAGTAAGCTGTCAGTTCAAAACTAGTACCCTTGGGATACCAGAGTCCAAGATTAGCAATCCCTTTGAGATAACGGAAAATGCGCTTAACGACACTTAAATGGGACTCCATTGGATTAGACTGATATCTGGCACAAAGATGTGTTGAAAACATAATATCAGGTTTACAAGACGTCAAATACATTAAATAACCTATCATGCCTCGATATGTTTTCTGATCTACAGCTTTTCCTGACGGATCATCATGTATTTTCGTTCCATGAGCCATAGGTGTTTTGATAGATGAACAGTTTTCCATATTAAATTTCTTCAGAATATCTAAAATATATTTTTTTTGACAGATAAAGATACCCGAAGATAATTGTTTTACTTGAACACCTAAAAAGTTCATCTCACCCATCATGCTCATTTTAAAACGCGAAACCATTAAGATAGAAAAGTTTTTGCAGTATTTTGGGTTTGTAGATCCAAATATTATGTCGTCTACATAAATTTGTATCAAAATAATATCAGACTTTTCCTTTTTAATGAAAAGGGTTGTGTCAATATTACCTTTCGAGAAGCCTGACTTTACCAGAAATTCTGATAAGATGTCATACCAGGCTCTCGGAGCTTGTTTAAGACCATAAAGAGCTCGATCAAGGATGTAAACATGATCCGGCTTTGACTGATCAACAAAACCCTCCAGTTGTGCAACGTAGACTTCTTCCTTGAGAAGACCATACATAAATGTTGTCTTGACGTCCGTCTGGTACACTGTGAAGTTCTTGTGTGCCGCGTATGCCAGAAACATCCGTATTGCTTCGGTCCTTGCTACCGGAGCAAAAGTTTCGTCATAGTCAACGCCTTCTTGTTGATTGTATCCTTTAGCGACGAGCCGGGCCTTATTTCTGACCACAACACCATCTTCGTCCTTTTTATTTTTGAATACCCATTTTGTACCGATAATCGTCTTGTTGTTGGGACGAGGTACCAATCTCCAGACTTTGAATGCTTCAAACTGGTTCAGCTCCTCTTGTATTGTGATTATCCAATCCGGATCAGCTAAGGCTTCGGATACCTTAGTCGGTTCAATATTACTCAAGAACGTGGAGTATAAACACTCATTAGCTGTCGCAGACCGTGTACGAATGGGTGCTGATAAATCACCAATAACTTGATGTATTGGGTGATTTCTGGTCCACTTCTTGCTATGAGGTAGGGGAATGTAGGAGCTTTGATCTGAGTTTTGATCAATGTAAGTACTTGGGGAGTTTATCGGAACAGGTTCAGGTGAAGGTTTAATATTTGGAACTGGAATAGGTTGAATAACTGGTTGAGGTAGGATATTTTCGTCTTGTTCAATTGATACCTCTTGCACTTCAGAATTTTCACCCTCTTCACGCTGAACTGGATTGTTAGGATTTTCCATCTCTATTTCTTCATCAACCGCTTCCGTTTCTTCTTCTGTTTCAGTTACTGGCATATCGGGAGAGGACCAGATAACTGTTGTTCACTCTGAATATTCCTGGACAAATCATTAGACTGATTAGATTTATTTTTCAAAATATTCTTCATAAAAGTTCTCAAATAATGAATCTAAATCAGCTTTATTAGAATTAGACGATTCAGGTTGATCAGCTTTCCGCGTAGTATTAATAATCAGCCCGGGTCCTGAACTGAATTATTCAGAAGCCACATCAATGACTTCATCAAATGAGACGTTCACGCTCTCATTGATGATTTTGGTTATCTTATTATAGACCCTATACGCAACAGATGTCTTAGAATAGCCAACAAATACCGCTTCATTGTCAATGAAAATAAAGCACCTGCAACCAAAAACTCGGAAGAATTTGATATTAGGTATTCTTTTATTTATTATTTCATACGGAGATTTACCAAACCTTTTGTGGACGAGGGAGCGGTTCTGGGTAAAACAAGCAGTCGCCACTGCTTCAGCCCATAAAAATAATGGAAGTTTTGAGCAGGTAAGTAATGTTTGCGCCGCTTCCACCAATGTTCTGTTCTTTCGCTCAACGACACCATTCTGTTGCGGTGTCCGGCCTACCAAAAACGTATGTGTTATACCAATGGATTCGAGGAATGAGCCAAGTGTATTATTCTTGAATTCAGTTCCGTTATCAGTTTTGATTAATAGAACTGGTAGTTGAAGATTGTTTTGGACTGTCTTCAAGAATGAGATTATAGTCTCGGCCGCTTCATCCTTTGACCGCAGAAAATTAACCCAGGTATATCTGGAATAGTCATCGACTATGACCAACACATACTTCTTTCCGTTGATGCTTTGGACTCGCATAAGAACGCAGAGATCCATATGCAGTAAGTGTAGAGGACGTTAGATGTTGAACTCTGTCTTCAGCTTATGTGAAGCTTTCTTCAATTTGCTCATCTCACATGCGCCGCATACATGGTCTTTATGAAACTTTAGGTCTGGGATGTCTTTAACCAAGTTGTCGCAGACCAACTTGTTCAAATATTTGAAGTTCAAATGCGAACGACGTCGATGCCATAGCAGATTCTGCTTCAAGGATGCCTTGGATATCAAGCAGACGTCAGTATCTACTTGTGTGTTTGATAAGTCAATCGTGTAGAGATTTGATCTTCTGATTCCAGCTAAAAGCTCCTTACCATCAGTAGTTCGGATGCTGCATTGGTTAGCTTTAAAACAGACTTCTAAATTCTTATCACAAAATTGACCTATGCTAAACAGATTATGTCCAAGTCCTTCGACATACGACACTTTCTTAATCATTAAATTCCCAGAAATTACGTCACCGTATCCAAGGATAAGCGTGTATTGATCGTTTCCAAACCTTACCGTACCTCCAAAAAATTCAACATAGTTAGATAATAATTCTTTTCTACCTGTCATGTGCTTAGAACATTCGGAGTCTAAGAACCACACATGCCGGTTAACCTGCAAAAGTGAATCAATTGGGTTTTGGTACCCATTTTAGTTTTGGTCCTTTAAGCGCAGTTCTCGTTGGTGGTATACTGTAAGTATCGAACCAACGTTCTTTAATATGAAATTTTTTAGATAAAGCAAAAAAAGAAGAATACATGAAATGATAAGGCTTAAAAGAAGTAAAAGACTTAAGTAACTCATTCAATCCACACGGAGAACAATTATTTTTACCATTTTTTAATATCAAACAATTCATCAACTGAATATCTTTTTACAGAATTATTCAATATCAAATCATTTAATAGAAATTTAGTAAAATTATTCTTCTTCTGTCGAGTTGAAGATTTTTCTTCTTCTTTTACTCTCCAAACCTTCTTAAACTTCAACGCTTTATCTGAAACAGGAAAAATAAAATCATCAGATTTAAATGAATGATGAACTTTTTGCTACAGTGAATAGTACAAAAGCACTATTTTTAGTTTTATTCTTTTTATAATACACATCCTCGGAAACAGGTTTTTCATCAAAATTCTTTTCAAAATCTAAAGTTAAATCAGAATCCTCAATCATATTATTTTTAACAAGAAATCCTTCATGACAGGGTAATTTCTTTGAAAAATCAAACTGATCAATATCATTATCTAAACAAACATCTGAATTCAAGATATTTGAAAAAATAATTACTTCATTTAAAATATTTACTTTTTCTGAATCAGAAGCTTCACTTAAAGATTTATCGCACGAAAAATACTCAGACTCAACATGCTCCGGGTTTGCTTTATGTTGATCCTCTCTCTCAGTGATTTGATGATAATCTCTTTTCCCTTTCATGTTGTATTTGTGTTT
>NW_020204298.1:0-1286 GCF_001531365.2 Cynara cardunculus var. scolymus
CTTGAATGAATCTTTTCTTCTCCTTCTCAAACTCTACTCTTTCCACATCCAAATTCTTTTCTGCTGTCAGATATTTCTCCTTCTCTAAGTCCAGTAATTTCTTTAACTCATTCAGATCATTCTCAGACTTATGGAACTTCTCAGTTAAATTCTTTATCTCTGTATTGTTCCTTGGAGAGTTCCTCTCAGCAGTTAGTTCAATTTCAACTTGTTGGAGTTTGTTGAACAAATCTTTATAAGATTGACTCCTTGTTTTTCTTTCTTTGTCAAATTCTAATATGATATCATCCAAGGATTTGTTAAGTTTATCTATCTGATATTTGGATTCATCCTTAACTCTTTCTATCCTTTCTTTATGCTCCCGATTCAAAGTTTCAATACATTTCTCATTACAATAATTCTGAATTTTATAATCCATAATACTTTTTTCTAACTCAGCAATCTTCTCTTTCAACTCCTTTATGATATCTGCCATTAAAAAAAATTGATTAGTTAAGGATCTATGCAGTAAAATCAGATAAAAGAAACAAGAACAGTTAAGCTCAAAAAAAATAGAAAAACACTAAAACTGAGAATTTAGTAAAACTATGTGAAACTGTCAAAAATCAGTAAAAACAGTCAAAACCGTTAAAAACTGTTAAAAACTGTTAAAAACAGTCAAAGACAGTTAAAACTGATAAGAAATTTGTGTGCAATGCACTAATTTGAACCCAACATCGAAGCCCTACAAGACCCAAACTGGGTAGATGCAATGCAAAAAGAATTACTCCAGTTTGAACGAAACAAAGTATGGTCCCTTATGCCTCTACCCAAAGGGAAGACGGCCATAGGAACCAAATGGGTCTTCCGAAACAAGAAGGACGAAGATGGCATCGTAATAAGGAACAAAGCCAGGCTTCTTGCAAAAGGCTATCGCCAAGAATAAGAATCTGCTTACGATGAGACATTCGCTCCCGTCGAAAGACTTGAACCCATCCGAATGTTCTTAGCCTATGCAGCATATAAAGGTTTAAAGTCTTTTAGATGGATGTCAAGTCTGCCTTTCTCAATGGCAAACTTCAAGAAGAAGTTTACGTGCAACAGCCACCTGGGTTCGAAGATCCACAACATCCAGACTATGTCTACTTTCTGGATAAAGCTCTCTATAGGCTGAAGCAAGCACCCAGAGCCTGGTATGAAACTCTATCTACCTTTCTCATCAACAACGGTTTCGAAAAAGGTACAATCAATACAACCCTCTTTCTCAAAAAGCATAAAGGTAACATCTTACTTGTTCAAATATATGT
>NW_020204298.1:1692-5584 GCF_001531365.2 Cynara cardunculus var. scolymus
GATGTAACAACCTACAAAGGCATAATTGGATCACTTCTGTATCTAACTGCTAGTAGACCAGATATAATGTTTGCCATATGTCTTTGTGCAAGATATCAATCAAATCCAAAAGAATCGCATCTCCCTGCAGTCAAGAGGATCTTCCGATACCTTAAGGGCACCCCTTCCTTGGGCCTCTGGTATCCTAAGAACTCTGGCTTTGATCTAATAGCCTACACAGATGCATATCATGCAGGTTGTAAACTTGACAGAAAGAGTACGTCTGGAAGTTGTCAACTCTTGGGGGACAAGCTGGTAAGTTGGACCTCCAGAAAACAAAATTGTGTCTCAACATCTACAGAAGAAGCAGAATATGTTGCTGCTGCTAGTTGTTGTTCACAAGTTCTCTGGATGAAGACTCAGCTTAAGGACTATGGTTTCAATTACGACAAAATTCCTATCCTCTGTGACTCCAAGAGTGCTATAGCCATCTCTACCAATCCAGTACAACATTCTAAGACCAAGCACATCGATGTAAGGTACCATTTTCTAAAAGACAATGTTAAAAAAGGTAACTTAGAAATGTATTTTGTTCAACTGAGATTCAACTTGCTGACATTTTTACAAAAGCTCTTGATGAGAAAAGGTTTTTATTCCTAGTCAGCAAGCTGGGTATGCTGAATCTCACCAGAGGTCTTCCATATCTCATGGTTATGCCTATAAGTGATATAAATTATTAGCCATAAAATCCACTTATTCTAAACCAGCGCCTCTGGTCATAAAGACCAGAACTTCTAACTATTTAGATTAACTTCGATTTTGGCAAACAATCTTCGCCTTTGAAACCAGAACTCCTCTGGTCCAAAGCAAATACTTCGTAATTTTTACCAAGTATTTTCTTACAAACCAGAGCCTCTGGATTCATACTCTTTGTAACAGAGCTCCTCTGGTCCCAAAGACTTTCCCTCTTCTATGTAAACTACTCACTTCTTTCATAATATTCTCCTGACTTCACAACCAAAGCCTCTGGTTCCAAAGACCAGAGCATCTGGATTCGAAATCTTTGCCACCAGTGCTCCCCTGATCTCAAAGATCCATATGTATTGCTTACTCATACATCATTCATTATTTTCTCTTAAGAACCAGAGCCTCTGGTTGAATAGACTAGAGCCTCTTGCCACCTCTATCATTTCACATGCATCTTTTCTCCTCCATTACACATTTCACAATCAGAGCCTCTGGTTGTATACACTAGAGCCTCTGGTCCCCAAGTTCTCCATTTTTAATTATTATTTATTTAAGTGGGAGTTTTTGACACCTTCAAACATCACTCTACATGCATCACTTGAGGGGGAGCAAACCTATTTTACCTTCATTTTAGATATGCATTTTACACCCAGAGCCTTTGGTTCTACTATCCAGAACCTCTGGCCACTACAAATGCTACATATATGTATTTAACCAGATCTCCTCTGGTTCTACATAATGGATTTTCAATGTTTATCTAGAACCTCTGATTTGAAATCCAAGGCTTCTATAACATACAATCCAACACTACATCCATGAACTTCTTCACAGATGTTAAACCAGCACTCCTCTGGTCCCCCCCCCAATGGGTCATGACCAACCAGAGCTCCTCTGGATCCATGAAAATAATTTTTATACAAAAACTCATCTTAATTGAAACTCATTTTTCATAGATTATACAAAATTGCAGCTTTTGTGACTAAAAACTATATCCCATAAGTTTTTAGAAGCTCAAAACTTCGTAATTAGTATTAATCTTGCAATTAGATGGGATTTTTAAAATTTAAATTATTTTTGGGGTTGCGTATTCATCAAGTTATTATTTTGAATACTGTTTTATTCAAATAATTTCTAACGTCGTCATAACCACGCGCCTGACATCTTCAACAGTCTGTTCCCCACATACCCTTTTAAACCTTCCTCCTCCCTTACCCCATCTTGACACGTGTCCTACTATATTAAATGAACGTACTATCAAGACGGCTCACGTTCTTCAAATCAAATCGTCACAAACCAAACCGCCAAAACTTTTCATGATTATTATATTTTAATAATCAAGAAATGTTTCCCTTCCCCTTCCCCCCACTACCCTAACCCTTCCCATTCCCCCATCTTCCCGCCTATAAATACCTTTCTTCCTCCTCCGTTTTCCTTTTACGCTTCCATAAACCTGCAACTAAACTCTGACGAAATACAAACCTGCACCCTTCCCAAACCTACAACAATGGCATCCTCCGCATCTCATGAATCAAAAAATAATGATAGCAGAATATAGTCTACAGGAGCAGACAGCCGTGTTATCATCTTTATACCAATGCGGCCGAATAATCACGCTCTCGAACTCAAAATTGCTCTGTTTGACGACCGTTTTGCCATTATTGTTGAGTTCTTCAAACACAACATTCTTCTTCCTGCTCTCACTCTTGCCGATACAGCCGTACCAATAAAGTATGTTCAACAGTATTGGCAAACATGTGAGTTTGATGAAGAAAGCCACGGCATTATGGGGGACATAGACTCCCCTAACGATATGGTTTGCTCTATTAAAATATCACGGGCTAAGGTTTCCCGGATACTGTGCATTCCCACACGCAAGGAACTTGGAATTGCGCAATTTGACGAACCACCAACCACCGAAGACATTCTCCGGCTCGTAAAGATGCTAGGTTACAACCGTGACCTACGCACCATCTCCAATTTCAAACGTCAATGCCTTCCACCGATGTGGAATATGTTCTTATCCCTTTTGAACAGAGCCCTTACATGCAAACTGGGCTCCTTGGACCAAGGCAATATAAATATCATGACAATAATGTACGGGCTGTTCTTCAATTTGAACCTCGACTACACCTTCCTTATCTATAACGAAATACTTTTGACGGTAGTCAAGAAGTCGAAACTCCAAGCCGCTGGTAAGCCTCTCCATGCGGTTCTCTTTCCTTGCTTCATCGCTCTCTTCTTCGGGGACGGAATGCGGAAGAATCGCCTACCAGCCGCAGAGCCATTCACGCTCGTATACAAGATGCATGGTCATCGACCAACCCTCTCGTAGGAGGGTTATACCATCAACCGTCCTCTTCCAAGGGCTATCCTCAATGTCATACCATCGACATCTGAGATACGCCAGAACTATGAACGCTCCATACTGTCTCATGAACCGAGGGCAGCTACCCCGGAGCATCTAGAGCCGTCCCCTGCGCCCAGCGAGGGCGCACATGAGTCAACATCATCGGATGATGAAAATGATGATGATGATGATGATGCTACTCAACGTGCCACCCTCGGCCCTACTCAAATAATCTCTCCACCCACTTCTCAAAGGGCAACCATATCCTCTACCCCAGGCGATCAAAGCCAAAAGGGTATTGAACAAGGACGACCCAGTCCAATCCCTACCCAAACCAGCCATCCAGAGGCCATTCTTCGGGCCTCTGCAGATGAACAAGCCGAGGAACCACATTTTCCATCACCCCTCTCTCAACAGAGAGGTGATGAAGAGATGACAGCCCCTTCACCTCAGGGCTTGCCACATCCCACCACACACAGAGAAGCATGTGTTGCTTCTGACATTGAACCCATAGATCGTTCAGAACGATCTTCCATTCGTGCACGACCCCCATCGATATTTGATCTACCGACGAGGACACACATTCACTTCACTTACCCGGCCTTTGAAGCCGAGGAAGAGGAAGAGGATATCGCAACATCACAAGATAGCTCCTCTCTTGAGGGCTATCAAGGACTTGATGGAAGTCCTTCGAGGCCAACATTCTCACACGGCCAAGAAGGCACCTCAGGAGCAGAGGCACAACCTGCAACATCTGTTGCTACAGGGGTTACCCCACTTGCTGATCTGGTCACAAAGGCTGAGTTCCAAGCCTTTGTC
>NW_020204298.1:5706-12872 GCF_001531365.2 Cynara cardunculus var. scolymus
TAGCCACCCAACGAAACCAAGTCATCATCCAATCCATCGCCACCCTCACGGCCCAGGCAACTGAGGCCGATGAGAACCTCACCTACATAATCACCCAACTTCAAACCATCCTCCGCAACCTTCACTCCCTATCCACAACCATCCCCCCCAAGACCCTCACCAAACACCACAACCATCCACCACATCTATTGATGATTCCATAGCCAATCTCACCCACCAAATGGCCTCCATCCAAGACACCCTCACCCAACTACCTGCCGCTATACTCGCCCAAATACCCCAACCCACTTCTCAACCACCACCTCCCTCTACAGGCCCATCTTTCGATGCAGCCTTCTCCACTTTCACTGCAGAGGTGAGAGACCTAATAACCAACCTTCCCATTCCCCCATACACATCCACCTCCAACATGCCACCACCAACTTCATCCTCCACGACCGAGTTCACCACACGAGCGGACTTGCAAGCTTTGTCAAGGGCACTTGTCTCATCTTTTAACGAGATCAGTGCAAAATTTGTTCATTGGGCCACTCGTCCAAACATGGTTCTCTCCCAGAACCTGGCCGATGAACAACGGCGCACAACTACCCTCCTACAAACAATGGAGGCGAGTCAACGGCAGACCGCCCTGAAGACATACCTCGCTACCTTTAGGAAGGAAAAGAAGAAGAAGAGGACAAAGCCTCTTGCTCAAGCAGTCGCCCGCACAAGAGGCCTAGGCATGACGACCAAGACCCCGATGATCAAGGTCTTGGCCCTCATGAGGGGGAGACACAGACCGCGGCTGCACAACAAACCGAATCCGCTGCACCACTATCACCATCACCTCAACCACCACCATCACCAGAAGGAACCCAAGCAAGGGAACCAGAGGCTCTGCCCTCTGAAGATGTAAATATACAAGTTCCCTTCGCTGAAACCCAAGAGCCCATCGTGTTGAGCTCTTCAACCGATGAAGAACCTACATCAAACCAATGACACTACAACCTTCATCACCCTACCAACACAACTAAACCAACCTCTTCCTTCAACACCCATATCAAACCTACCCTTAACCCATTCACCAACACCACGCACCACTCAACCATTCAACTTATCCATGCAATCTGAACCAATGACACTACAACCTTGATCACCCCAACAACCACAATCTCCTACCAAATCCAATGCACCAGAAACCACCCAAACCAAAGCAAATGAACCCCAACCAACCCAACCTGAACCAACACCAACCCATACACAACACTTAACCGATCAACCCGTGGTGCATGCAGATGCTCCCTCTTCCTCAAGGCAACCTCTTCAGAGCTTGGTTGATGAAATAATACAGAGCATGGAGTCAATGAGGATACGTCCCGATTTGCCGCCCAGGGAACCAATTTTGCTAGAGAATGTTCATCAATATCTTTACCAAGACCGCGATGACAGTTTGACTATCAATCCTCCAATCTTATCACCTGAGTCAATGGACCTCCTGCACCATAGATTCATTAGACATACCACTCAAGCACCTCAGGCTGTCTTTTTGAATGATAGGATAAGGAGGGTTATTGATCTAAAAATAAAGACATTTGCCAACTGAGTCATCCGATACGTCGAGTTCACTGTGGAGAGAGCACGTGGGTTAGTTTGCGTCTTCAACGAGAAGGACCTCATCAACCTCAACCCATATGACTTGATTGAATTATATGCATATACGGCTCAGAGGCAAGACCACGGCATCAGATATGGAATAGCAAACCGAGCGGTGGTAAAAACGATGGAAACCCTGGTAAACCACAGAGCCAAGAGCGATTTTGAAATAGCTCTTCGGCTAGCATTGAAAGGCTCTCCTGCGCTCCTCCAAACGATGACTTCCAAGGCCTGCAGGAGATACGATCTGCTTCAGTTATAACTCAACCCGAACTTGGACTTGTTTACAAGAATGAGTTCGGGATCAAAAAGTTCTTTAGACTGACTGAGGCCTTCAAGTATTCAACAKATACACTTGAATGGTTTCAGAAAGTCATTCGAGAAAGACTGGGCAGACATTATGTGCCAAGAGAAGAACGGAGTCGACTCATTCACGAGATATCGACAGTCATCGCATATCGAAGACTGCTCCTACGCTTCAGAGAAATATATTCAGGTAGCTCGTGATGAGTTGATTTTTTTTGCCTTGATGTATCTTGATTCCAGTTTTGTAAGAATTTCATCATCCAATGAAAATTTGGAAATTGATGTCTTTCTATTAGATTAGTCTCTGTTCATCACAAATGTCTTTAGACTAGCATAAGTTTGTTATTTAATTACTTAGGGGGAGATTGTTAAACCCCACAACTCATAATGTAAAAAGTAATGAAAAACAATAAGTGATGAAAAACCATAAGACCGATGAAGACATCAAGGCAGAATCGGCTAAGTCTGGAGTACAACCAGAGGACCGATGGACAATCTGGGATACGATGGAAAGAGGATCCTCATCGATCCTCTGGTCATCAACACTTAGTGAATTCTCCAGCAAATCATCCAGAAGCATACAACGAAGATCTAAATATAAGGATGATTCAACACACTATGAATAACAGTTGGAGATGACATGACAACAGCTAGATTTCTAGTTTATCTTTAATACTAAAGGTTATCCATAGAATAGATAAACGTTATCTGTTAATAGAAGATTAGCTAAAGTGTCACATTAGATAGTTATCTTCTCATTAGCTGATTAGTATAAATAGGTGATCTGACCTATTGTAAAGAGTGTCGCTTTTACGAGTTGCTTGAATAGCTTTACGTTCTTCTTATAATAAGAGTGAAATCCTTAAAGCTCAAGACTATTCTTAATTGTTCTTAATTTCCTCTTGAGCATTCATAACTTTCTTCGTTAAATCACTATAATTTGGTTATTCTTAACTAGATTACTAGTGTTATTGAGAGATCTGGGATCAACAGACCCAATCCAATCCCAACCCTAGCCAGCCATCCAGAGGCCATTCTTTGGGCCTCTGGAGAGGTATCAGCCAAGGAACCACATTTTCCATCACCCCTCTCTCAACAGAGAGGTGATGAAGATATAAGAACCCCATCGCCTCAGGGATCGACACATCCCACCACACACACAGAAGCATGTGTTGCTTCTGATATTGAACCCCAAGATCGTTTAGAGCGATCTTCCCTTCATGTACATCCCCCTTCGATATTTGATCTTTCGAAGGGGACATTCGCTTCACTTACCCGGCCTCTGAAGCCGAGGAAGAGGAAGCAGATGTCGTAACATCACGAGATAGCTCCTCTCTTAAGGGCTATCAAGGATGTGATGGAAGTCCTTCTAGGCCTACCTTCTCACAAGTCCAAGAAGGCACCTCAGGAGTAAAGGCCCAACCTGCAGCATCTGTTGCTGCAGGGGTTACCCCACATGCTGATATGTTGATACAGTAATATGGTCCTTGGAAGACCTTAAACTCATCATACAAGGGATTGTTGATAGCCAACCCTCCAACGACACCTCTGACCTCCAACAATCCCTTGCAATCCTGCAACACCACTTCACCCAAAGCGAAACCCAAACCCAAGCCAATACCACCCGCCTTCAAATGCTCCAACAAACCATCACCCAACATCACAACACCACAACCTCCCTTGCCACCCAACGAAACCAAGTCCTCATCCAATCCATCGCCACCCTYACGGCCCAGGCAACTGAGGCTGATGAGAACCTAACCTATATCATCTCCCAACTACAAACCATCCTTCGAACCCTTCACTCATTACCCACAACCATCACCTCCCAAATTCCTCCTCAAGCCCCACCTCAATCCACCTCATCTATCGATGCTACCCTTGCCAACCTCACCAAACAAATGGCCTCCATCCAAACCACCCTCATCCAACTACCCGCAACTATCCTAGCCTAAATTCCCCATCCTACTCCACCCCAACCTCCCTCTGCAGGCCTATCATTTGATGAAGCCTTCTCTTTTTTCACTGCATAGGTGAGAGACTTTATCACCAACCTTCCCATCCCTCCATATACATCCACCGCCACCCTCATGCAACCACCAGCCTCATCCTCCTTCACCGACTTCGCAACCAGAGCTGACCTACAGGCTCTGTCCAAGGCCCTAGTCTCATCTTTCAATGAGATTAGTGTCAAATTTGTTCATCAGGCCATCCATCCAACAAGGGTTCTCTCCCAGAACCTGGTCGATGAACAACGGCACACCACCTCTCTCCTCCATGCAATGGAGGCAAGTCGAAGACAAGCCACCCTAAAGGCGTATCTTACGACCTTCATGAAGGACAAAAAGAAGAAGAGGAGCAGAGCCTCTTGCTCCAGCAGTCGCCAACTCAAAAGGCCAAGGCATGAAGACCAAGACCCCGATGATCAAGGTCTTGGACCTCATGAGGGGGAGACAGAGGCTGCGGCTGCACAGCATACAAAATCCGCTACACCACCACCACCATCACCACAAACACAACCACCACCTTCAACCGAAGGAACCCAATCAAGGGAACCAGAGGTTCTGCCCTCTTAAGATGTGCATGTACATGTTCCTTTTGCTGCAACCCCAGAACATATCATGTTGAGCTCTTCAACCGATGAAGAACCTACTACCCCACCAACACAACTTAACCAACCTTTTTCTTTATCACCCACACCAAACTTACCTTTAACCCCTTCTCCAACCCCTCGCACCATAGAACCCTTCATCATATCCATACAACCAGAAACAACAATAATCCAACCTTCATCACCCCAACAACCACAAACCCAAACAGAACCTCATGCACCTGAAACCACCCAAGCTGAACCCAATGAACCACAAGAAACCATACCCTCACCAACTCATACACAACCCTCAACCCAACCACCCGTGGTGCATGCGGATACTCCCTCTTCATCAAGGAAACCTCCTCAGAGACTGGTGGATGAGATTATACAGAGCATGGAGTGGATGCGGAGATGTCCTGAATTGCCACCTAGGGAACCAATTATGATGGAAAACATCCATCAATACATGTATGAAGACCGTGATGAAAGTTTGACCATCAACCCTCCAATCTTATCGCCTGAGTCCGTGGACCTCCTACACCATAGATTCATTAGACAGACCACACAAGCACCTCAGGCTGTCTTTTCGAATGATGGGATAAGGAGGGTCATGGATCTGAAAGTAAGGACATTTGCCAACCGAGCCATTCGATACATCGAGTTCACTGTGGAGAGAGCACATGGGCAAGTTTGCGTGTTCAACGAGAATGACCTCATTAACCTCAACCTATATGACTTGATTGAATTATATGCATATACGGCTCAGAGGCAAGACCACGGCATCAGGTATGGAATGGCAAACCGAGCGATAGTGAAGATGATGGAAACCCTGGTGAATCATAGAGCCAAGAGTGATTTCAAAATTGCTCTTTGACTAGGCATTGAAAGACTCTCCTGCGCTCCACCAAACAAAGATTTCCAAGGCCTGCAGGAGAAAAGGTCTGCCTCAGTCCTAACTCAACCCATACTTGGACTTGTTTACAAGAATGAGTCTGGGGTTAAAAAGTTCCTTAGACTAACTGAGGCCTTCAAGTATTCATCGGAAACACTTGAATGGTTTTAGAAAGTCATTAGAGAAAGACTGGGTAGAAACCACGTGCCAAGAGAAGAAGGGAGTCGGCTCATTCATGAGATATCGACAGTTATCGGGTATCGAAGACTGCTCATGCGCTTCAGAGAAATATATCAAGGTATCTCATGATGAGTTGTATTTTTGTTTTGCCTTAATGTATTTTGATTCTAGTATTGTAAGAATTTCATCAGCCAATGAAAATTGGGAATTTCATCAGCCAATGAAAATTGGGAATTTGATGTTTTTCTATTAGTTAAGTCTCTGTTCTTCACAAGTGTATCTAGATTAGTATATGTTTGTTATTTCATTACTTAGGGGGAGATTGTTAAACCCTATAATTCATAATGTAAAAAGTAATGAAAAACAATAAGTGATGAAGAACCAGAAGACCGATGAAGACATCAAGGCAGAAACGGCTAAGTTTGGAGCACAACCAGAGGACCGATGGACGACCAATGATGCGATGGAAAGTGCATCTCCATCGACCCTCTAGTCATCTACACTTAGAGAATTATCCAGCAATTAATCCTGAAGCATGCGATGAAGACTTAAAGATAAGGATGATCCATCACACCATGAATGACAGCTAGAGATGACAAGTCAACAGCTAGACTTCGAGTTTATCTTTGATATTAAAGCTTATCCATAGGACTGAAAATCAGTATTAAATTGTATTCGTCTTGAAAGTTAAATATTGTCTATAATTGTAAAAGTCATCKTGTTTGACTTTTCTTAGGCAGGTTTGACTTTGACTATGTTTAGAGGTTTGACCCTATAAAAGGGTAAGTCTTTGTAATTGTAAGTAGAGAGAGCTTTATTGTAAATCACATTACGTAATAGAGAGTTGACTAAGCTATGAAGATCTTGACTTTCTCTCTCAACTCTCTTATATGATGTTCTTGAAGATTTATCCAGATCTGCCATGGTTATGAAGGTTTTGTGAAGATTGATCATTAAAAGTGGGACACACAATTGGTATCAAAGCTTGAAATGCAGTGAAATCAATAAAAGAAATAAGAAGTTTGAAGAATTTTTTTTAAGATTTTTTTTTTTTTTGATTTGTTTATGTTCTTCGTGTTCATATTTTTCTTTTGAGTTTGATTCAATTTGTTTAAAAATTTTGTGTTTTCGTGTTAAAAACAGGATCAAAATATGCGGAATCATGTTGTGAATCTTTGTTATACACAAAGATTTGTGTATTGATCTTTGTTTTTCGAGTTTTTGGTAGATTTTTGTGTTTTTAAATTTTTTTTTCGTGTTCTTAATTTTTTTAAAAACCAGTGTTTTGATCCAATTTTTATGATCTTTTGCTTTGTTTTTTGTGTTTTTGGTAAAAAATCGATCAAAGCCCATTATTCTTGGCCCATCTCAGTTTTAATAGTTTAGCAATGCATCTAGTTTTGTCACACCCCGCTAAAGCGGAAACACGGGGTATGGCAGGTAGAGTCTCATAGCGATAGTGTATAAACAACACAACCATACATTTAGAAAACATAAATACAAAATAAATAAAGTTTACAATCCCAAAATAAGAGTTTGCATCACTAAACATAAATTAAGATC
>NW_020204299.1:0-1362 GCF_001531365.2 Cynara cardunculus var. scolymus
TCCGAAAATTCTAAGTTCTAAGGAGAGGTTACACACCAAAAACATGTAAAAATGTTCTTATGATGGTGGTAATCTATGAACCAAACATTAGAACTCAAGAAAATGGGTAAAATCATGTTGCATGTGGGTTTGATTCTTAAAATTGGCATTTTAGAGTGCTGACAGATTATGTGCATGTGTACAAATCGTCTATATCTTGTAAATGACATGTTCAAATGTTATGAGATTTCTTTTGAAAGTTTATTTATTGAGTTGGGGTTGTAATCCAATTGGTCTAACTCAAAAACATTGAGTTTTGACACCCCAAATGCTCAAAACATTATATATGTGCATCTGAGAGTTTTCAGTAGGTAAACCATACTTTAAACAGTCATAACTCTCTAGATAATCATCCAAAATTGTTTATTTTTCTTCTGGATGTTATTTTAATGAGTTACCTTTCAAATGCCACTGATTTCACTCAATATTGTGGTGATTTGAGGTTTTAAATACTCAAAATAAGATGAACATGCAATCTGTCCGATTCTGACAGATTTTTATATATATGTTCCATCGACCATATCTCTCTCATAACTCAATGAAAAATAATGATTCTTCTTTTGAGAGTTAATTTTATGGGTTTTCGCCTACATGCAAGTGGAATAACATAAAATTATGGAGTTTTGATCTCCAAGCACCTAAAACCCTATAGGTGTGTAAACTGTGAAACCACCAGTAGGTAGCTTCTAATTTGTATGCTAGTATCTTTTTCCTTGTTTGTTCTTAATGTATGATTCTTCTTCTAAAACTTTCTTTTATGAGTTAGGATTCATTTGAATCCTTTATCACTCAAAAATACGATGTTTTGAGGCATGAACCGATTTTTATAAGTTAAGTGTCCAATCTGTCAATTGATGGCAGATGTGTGCATGTGACTTTAAGATGTCATATTGTCCTCTCAACTCGTCCAAAATGAGTTATTCTTAGTTTAAAAGTTTCGTATAGGTGTTAGGTTTCCAATCCAACTTGAATCTTTGCAGAACACCAAGTAGAACTCTTTTTATGAGTGTTTTACTAACATGGTGCAATCTGCCATTTTAGTTGTGATAAGTTGGATTGCATAAATTATTTCAAGTATCATCTCTTATCCAATCTTCATGAAATTTGGTCACGATGGCTATAACTCAGTACTATAAACCATTTAAAAAGATGGGAATTTATCTCATTCTTGAAGTCTCTTTATTGGATCATCTTTTGTAACTTAAGTTTCTGTCCAGAATCTGAAATTCTGGATTTGGATAAATTTTGTAAAATTGATCTTCTATTGGATTATAGCATCATTTCCGGTATAAATTAACTCTTTAATGAGCATATGGACATTAT
>NW_020204299.1:2106-12971 GCF_001531365.2 Cynara cardunculus var. scolymus
TAAATCATGTGTAGGACGTTGTTTTTAAGATATTGCTCATAAATTTATAACTGAGATTGCTGTATTTAAAATCATTTTATGTATATAAAACCTGTGAACTCACCAACTCTTGTAGTTGACACTTGTTTGTCATGCTTTTTCAGGGTAAGAAAGATTTTCGGTGACATTTGTTTGAAGGCGTGTCACATTTAGTAATTCCAAAACTTCTTTTATGTTTAGTGTTGTAAACTTGTATTTGGGACTGTAAACTTTAGTTTTGATGTATCTATGTTTTAAATTGTATGGTTATGTTGTTTATACACTATTGCTATGAGACTCTACCTGCCATACCTCGCGTTTCCGCTTTAGCGGGGTGTGACAAATAAACATTCATTTGCAGTGACAGCTCTTGTCATCACACTCACTTGAAGGTTCACCAATTATCTGATGAAGAGGATGATCTTTTATCTATCTTGTCATTGGGACTTGAATAGAAGTTGGAGTCATTGTATCACATTCCATAGATATGTTTGGCATTTGGCTCATGGATGGTAATGAGGGTTCTGCTTGCTCCCCCTCGGATGATGGTACAGAGGAACCATGTTCAAAGACAGAGATATTATGCTCTGGCTCTAAAGGATTGGGCTCTAATCCAAAGCTGGAGGACTCTGCCTATGGATTTGCTTGATCAACAGAGGAAGCAGAGGTGTGAGAAGAGCCAGAGATTGGTGTGGTTGCAGTTTGTGGCTCTTCACCAACACGTCCAGAATCATCTCTGGGTGCACGTTCAGAGATGTCCTCGTCGCCAAAAAAGTCTTCAAATAAAATCCTGAGTTCCAATTCCCTTGACTTCGTTAGAGAATTGGAAGTCATCGTATTGAGATCGAGTCAAGAGCTGAGGTATCTGAAGTCACAAACTCTTTATCATCGAATGAGACGTTGATGCTTTCCATGACAGTCTTGGTTCGTTTTTTGAAGAATCTGTAGGCCTTGGCTTGTGTAGAATATCCAATAAACTTTCCTTCATTTGCCTTCTTATCGAACTTGCCAAGTTGATCACGGTCATTCAAGATGAAGCATCTGCAACCAAAGATGTGCAAAAATTTAACGTTAGGCTTTCTTTGGTTAATAAGTTCATAAGGCGTCTTCATGTGCCTTTTAACTACTGTTGCTCTATTTTAAATAAAGCAAGCAGTTGATATAGCTTCTGCCCAAAAGTGGGTTGGAAGACCAGAGTCTGCTAGCATTGTTCTTGCTGCTTCGACTAACGTGTGATTCTTTCTTTCTACTACACCATTTTGTTGTTGTGTTCTTGCAGCATAGAAGTTTTCTGATATGCTCTCCTTGTCCAGGTACGCATTGATTTTTGCGTTATTGAACTCAGTACCATTGTCACTTCTCAGCTTTTGAATTTTGCTCTGTAGAAGAACTTGAATCTTTGTCATTAACTTGATCAGCAGCTCTGGGACATCTGACTTCTGCCTTATAAACTCAATCCATGTATATCGTGAAAACTCATCAATAAGCACAAGGATATACTTCTTGCCAGACAGACTCTGCATAGAGATTGGACCATAGAGATCCACATGAAGCATATGCAGAGGTCTAACATAGGACACATGTGTCTTTGTTTTGTGGGATGCCCTTTTGAGCTTTCCCATTTCACAAGCAGGATAGAGATGGTCCTTTTCGAACTTTATGGCTGATAGTCCGTCAACCATATTGTTTTTCACAGGCTTCTCTATATTTTGAAAATTCAAGTGAGGCAGCTTGTGATGCCAGAGCCAAGCTCCTTCACACTTACGAGATACGAGACAGAGTGTCTCTGAATTATCTCTTGGTGAGAAGTTCATAAGGTATAAATTACACTTAGTTTGGCTCTTAGCAACTCCTAACCTGATTTTGACATAATAGAACAAGCTTCCTTTTGGAACTTGACATTGTAGCCAGAATCATAAAGTTGACTTATGCTCAAAAGATTATGTTTAGCCTAGAGACATAAGCAACCTTAGAGATAGAAACCTTACCGTGGTGAAGGTCTCCATGTCCCTTGATTTCTCCTTGCATGTTATCCCCAAAGGTTATCGTCTTCCATTTTTCTCTCTGTATGAGGAGAGTAGCCTCTTATTGCCGGTCATGTGTCTTGAGCATCCGGAGTCAAGATACCAAATATCCACATACAGCTTCTGCAAAATAAATTATAAGGGTTTAGGTGCCCATTTCATGATGGGTCCTCGATGATTATGCTTAAGAGATTTGATTTTAGCTTGGGGGAAAGGATCTGTCTCAACACCTGAGTTACCAGACTTGAGATCTGGTTTGCTAGATTTGGCCTTAGGAGTGTTCTTCTTCTTCTGGGTCTTCTTGGAATTAACCCTTGATGATCTAAAGAGAATGCGGTTGGGATTAGAGAGATGTTGCTTTAACTTTTGGAGCAGAGAGAAACATTCACAAGTATAAACACAGTTTTGATGACAAAAAGGTTTATTTGATTCATAAATATCTTATTACAATCATTCCTAGTATTGTTAGGTCTAACGAACTTCCTATCTAGTTTAGATTGGTTAGACTTCTTAGAATAAGTCTCATATGTCCTCTCCTTATCCCTTCTTACTCCTTTGGCCTTCAGAGGCCTCTCTAAAACAGAGGAATTAAAAATAGAGTCAACAGCGGATTTTCCTTTCTGTTCTAGAGTGAACTTAATTGGCTTTGCAGATTTAGGTTTAAAAAGCTTTGATGCAGAGGTAACAGGTTTAGTTTTCTGTGCTTGGTGTTCCTTATCAAAATTTAGAAAAGATTTAGCTCTTTGGGACATGTCTATGAAATTAGGATTTATGGGAATCTTTTTCTTCTGCCTCATTGCTAAAACAGATTTATTTGATTTCCCATTAGGAAGTTTCACAACTTGTGGTCCTGTTGCCACGATCTCTGTCTCAACTTGCTCTTTACTCGAGTCCACCTCTAATTCGGAGTCAGAGTCAAGAAAATCCTTATGTGAATTTTGAGTTGCAGAGGTATCATTAAGAGCTTGAGATTTTCGCGAACATGCACTAGCGCCTTCATCCTTCTTTTTCATTGAAGAGGAATTTCCAAAAGTATCCGAGGAATTACTCTCAGAAGTATCTGCATGACCCTCAGATGGATAATTCAAGGCCTCAAGCAGATCTTGCTCGAAAACTTGTCTTACCGTCTTTGTGAAGTCATTCATTAACTTTGGATCCAGAGTTTTAACAAAGTCATCTTTCGATGAACTCTTGGTTTCATCTGGTTCAGGTGTAACATCACCGTTTGTTTTAAGATGTGTAAGATTATTGGAGCCAAAACAGAAAATGTCTTCTGTCTTCCGTATGCTTTTTAGATCAACTGGTTGCATACTTTTTGAATAATAAGAGATGTTCTCAAACTTTAATTTTTGAATTCTGGCCCCATTCTCAAGTTTACATCTTTTGAAAGGTGAGTTTTTAGGCAAAGCTGGAAAATCTGGTTTTTGCTCTGCCCCTAACCTAAACACAGACTTAAGATTGGTTTTCTTCTTCCAGGTGAGGTCTAGGTCTGTATAACCTATCCCTGCTCTATCCTGTTGAGAATTAATCTTTTCATACACCTGTTGAGCATCTTGATACTTTTTAATCAAGAGCTCTATCCTTTGCAAGCTCTGGTGTAGGAATTCCCTTTCCTTTTGAAAATAGTTTTTTCAAAGCTTTAGAATTTAGCCTATCATGCTCTTTCACTAAAAGTTCCTTTTTCTCTTTCTGTATAGCCACTTTTAATTCAGGGCACTCTGATTTAAGACTATTTTCAGTGGAGCGTTTTATTTCTAATAGTTTTTCTTTTTCCACCGATAGCTCTTGTTTTTCTACAGACAATAACTCTGTCTCTCGTTCAAAAAAAGATTTTTCCTTTTCTAAAAATTTTCTTTTAGATTTCTCGACAGAGAGTTTTTGCTGTAGTTTTATGAAATCGTGAGTTAAAGCATAAATGCTTTCTTCCAGATCGGAATGATAATAACCAGAGGTAGAACATATTTGGGAGTCAGAGCCAGATCCAGACTCTTCTATAACATTCTCAACAGCCATCCCGCAGAAGTGAGTTTGGTCTTCTTCTTCAGATGAGGAGTCAGAGACCCAGTTCTCCTGCTCAGCCATAAGACTCCTTTGAGATCGATTATATTTGTACTTATTTTTATAGTACAGTTCATCTTTCACCAAAGGGCCTTTGCACTCTTTGGAGTAGTGGCCCATCTTCCTGCATCTAACTGCTCTTCCAGCCATCCCGCATGCTTCTTATGTTCTGACTGCTCTTCCTCCTTCTTGTTTTGTAAAGAAGGAGGGTTCCTTCCATTGAATCCTCTGCTTCTATTCTTGTCGCTTCGACTTCCTCTCTTGTCGAAGATTGTCTTCCCAATTTTCCTTTGAAATTCCTTGGTGATCAAAGCCAAGGAATGTGCAAAAGCACTAATGTCATCATCTTCAGATCTTGAAGCTCTGTCTTCATCGTCGCTCTCCACAACAAGAGCCTTCTTCCCTCTTCTTTTCTCCTCCTTCGATCTTCTCTCTGTGTGTTGTTGACTAGACCATGTCTCTTTTGAGTCAGAGACAAGAGCCAGTGGTCCACCCAGAGCGACCTTGGCCTTCTGCACCTCTTGCTCCTATGCTTGCAAGGTGCCATACACGTCATGAAGACTCCACTGTTCCAGGTCTTGGTTTTCCTGGAGAGACATGGTCAAGTTTCCCCATTCTGCTTTCAATCTTTTCAAGAAGAACATGTTGTTCTCCTCTTGAGTTTCGATCACATCACATTTCCTGCATTCGTTGATCAGAGTGTTGTATCTGTGATAAGTCTGCTTGAGAGTCTCATCTGAAAGAGCTTGGAAGTTATTGTACTCATTCAAACATTGAGCACGATGGTTCTTCTTCATTTTAAGCCCACCTTTTAGCTGGTTTGCCAGTTGATTCCATAGATCTTTGGAGAATCGCAGGCATCCAAAGATTGAAAAATCTCGTTGGGAAGGGCCATGATTAAAAGCCTCTTGGCTTTTTGGTCGACGTCCCACTCTAATCTCTACAGAGCTTGGGAACTCCTTTGGCAGGTACTTCGACCGTATCACCAGTAGCAGGAATTCTAGGGATTAGAGTAGTAGGTACGAATGGGCCATTCATTATTGATTCATAAAGTTCAAGGACGAGACCTTCATAAAAATTGATCATCCTAATCTTCCATTGGGGATATTCTTTCCTAATGAGAGTAGAAGGTTTAGTGAGGGAACCGGCACTGTACATGGAGTTCCACGATTGACTAGACATATTGTTCAAAGATTTGGAAAATAATTTTGACTTGAAATAGAAAAGTCGAGTTTTGAACGATTTCAAGAATACGAAAAGCAAACGTTTTTAAAACAGATCAAAGATTTGAATGAAATTCTTTTTAAAAACGAATAACCAAAAATTAAGAGAGGTATCCGGATGGATATCGATTGACTAATCAATGATTTTGATTAGTTGGCTTTGATACCAATTATAGGAACCTAGATTCTCTTAATATCAGAAAACACAGTTGAAAGAATAAGAATGGAATAAAAATAGTGTAACCAAAAGGTCAAACCAAGTATTCAGTAAAGATAATAATACTGTATGACTTTGAATACGTTGGATGCTTTTATTAGATGAGAAGAAAAACAATAAGAAACTTTCTTAATCTAATTAGTATTCTCACAAGGTTTTGCTATAGTCTAAGTCGACACTCTCAGGTAAAAATAACTTGAGGAGGATGCCTCCTTATATACGCCTAAGTCAAACAGAATTTGCTAGAATCTTGGCTTGAATATATGAGCGCTTATTCCGCATCCTTATCATTGACGACCCTTGAATACTGGAGCGGAATAAGTCAAGCCGCCTTGATTCTTTTTTACGCTTGCGAGAATGTCTGAACTAAGCGTGATTTCCATGGAGGTAGGAGACCCAGAGGATCTGCATGTACTATGCAGAGGCTCTGTGTCTGGAGGGTAGCTCTGCATCAAGCACTTAAGCTTTTTGGCGTTTAAGGCTTGATCTTCCACGGAATAGAGCGCGGGCTCTGTATATATGAGATGCTTGGCTCTTTGAGTAAGAGCTCTGTCTCTTGATCTCTTATGCATTAGAGCTCTTAGTCCAGACAGCTACAAAAAACTAAGTCCTACCGACTAGAGTAAGAGGCTTCTTACTTAAACTTTTACAAGATGGGGTCTAACACACTGACAATCTATAAGTCAGTGAATATGCTTTCAGTGTCAGTTTCCCTTCTTTTAAATTTTTCTTAAACTTAAACTTAAGAAAATTTTCTTAGTAAAGACTGACTCACTGAAAAAGATCCCAAAACAGTTAAAATGGACATGTACTTTATATGTAACTTTTCCTTACAGTTATTTGATAAGGCAACTTTCTTTATGTTGCTTTATTATCATCAAATAGGGGGAGATTGTTCATCCTCTCTCAGTGATATGATGATAATCCCTTTTACCTTATACGATGTATTTATGTTTTGTCCTTTAGTTCCAGCGATCATCATTGGGTCTGTTCAGTGATCGTTGAGAACATGTAATGTAAATCTATCAGCGACAACGATACTTCAAGAAGACAAAAACTCACACCAAAGAACCTTCAGCGAAAGTCAAAGACTAAAACTAAAGATTAGAGACTGGCGAGTTCGTGATCTGAAGTGGTATTCAGTGATTACAACCTGGTCTACACATGTGTGAACACTGCCCAAGCCTCAGCGAATGCTAAAGAGATCTTAAGGTTATTCCAGCATTCAGTGATCAAAAGAAGCTTGTTGAGCACGATTGTTTTTGTCTTGTCCTTATACACACAAAGGACAAACCCATACCCTTTCTAGAGCATAGTACGTTACGGAGCCGATTAGTTGACTCTTCTACCCACCAACTCCTTGAAAGGATGTCTGCTCATGAATAGACTTTTGTACTATTCACTGTAGCAGTGGACAAGTCTTTCTCTAAAGGCTTGACACGTGTTCAAACCCTAATGAATGGCATTAAATGTCTATTTAATGCAATGGGTATAAATAAATGTGTTTTATCTCCATGCGGAGATACTGATACTTACTCTTGAAACCTAACTTACGTCCATAAGTAAAAGAACACACATTTAAGAACTCAATACGCTTATCTTCAAAAGCAAGTTAGAATCCCTTTTTGGTATTCTAAATAGTTTTTACCCAGAAAGAACTTACTTTCTTCTTAGTCTTAAACAACAAATCTTTTCTCTTTGTTAAGAACTAGTGTGTAACTTAGATTGTTTAGATAGGTTATATTTACTTTATATTTCCACTAACAATCTTGTAAAATCTGTATTGATTCTTCTTTATCAATATATATTTTAAATTTGAAAGGTTTATTGTGTTTGTATTCATCCCCTTCTACAAACTGTTATACATATCTTGTAGACCCTAACGGGACCAACAAATTCTTTAATTGCATTACCAAGACTATTATGGTTGTTTGTAGAGGTAGCATGGCTGCTGATTTAACTATTGAGGTGTTGTCTTTATTGTGGTAATATTATTACAAGCAACTTGGTCTTTAGTTAGTTGAAGGTGTTGACTAATAAGGATTTTTGGTCTTTAGTTAGTTAAAGGTGTTGACTAGTAAGGATTTCATAAAGAATTTGGTTATTGTACTTTGAACTTTGGTTATTGTACATTGCTTCCATTGCTTGTTCTTAGTAGAAAGAATTACATAAAGAATATATATATATATATATATATATATATAGTATACATGTAGATGTAAGTTCAAAAAATGTCCACAGTATTTCTTGATTATATATATTTTTTGGTGTTTTCTTTTTGAATCCCCAATTTTGTTCCTCTCTTTCAGATACCCAGAATTTGAAATCGAATTTTTGATGATGGGTTTGTTTCTTTTCTACACATAGTTTCACAATTTTGGTGTGTGTAATATATATATATATGTATGTATGTATGTATATGATGTATGAATGTTGTATAAAATCCTAAAATGGTACCCATTTTGGTGTTTATGTTGATATATGTAATCTTTGATTCTTGAGATTCTTTTTTTTAAACTCAAAGTTATTAACCCTTTTGGATGGGTATTCATTCTCCGAGTACAAATGGATAAAGCTTTTCCCCTTTATACTTCAATGGTAACCTAATAGACATTGCATTCTCAATGAAGCAGAAGAATCTTGAAAGAAAAGACTCCCACACCAACCAACATCAATGGACCATAAAAACCAGCTGATCCAACTCCATCCCCCACCCCCATCTACGTACATACACCATCATTTTTGGAGAAATAAACCATACTCAAAATAAAATAAACCAGAGAATGACAAAAAGAAAATCAACCCATTTGCAGCAACAGAGAAGAAAATCGATTACCTGGAGTCGGCTGGTCATTTGAAGCTTCATGAACATCCCCTTTCCTTTTCTTTGCAGATTTACGAAATCAAGAAAAAGGAAGAAGAAATCAAGAAATCGATTACCAAATATGGGATGTTAGAAATCAAGAAAAAAAAAGAAATAGAAAAGAAATATACGATTAAATACAAATCGAAGAGAAAATGAAGCTAACGATACCTGAAGCAAGTTGTCGCACCAATTTGTATGAAGAAGAGCACACCAATTTAGGGCTTTAGATGGAGAGGGTAGATAAGGAATACATGCCTCTTACCACGGTAAGATTGATTTTTGTTAGGACTGAAAATTAGTATTAAATTGTATTCGTCTTGAAAGTTAAATATTGTATATAATTGTAAAAATCATCGTGTTTGACTTTTCATAGATAGGTTTGACTTTGACTTGTGTTTAGAGGTTTGACCCTATAAATAGGGTGTTGTCTTTGTAATTGTATGAAGAGAGCTTCATTGTAAGATTCAATATACGTAGAGAAGGTTTGACCAAGTCTTGAAGTTTGACTTTCTCTCTCAGAGTTCATATTAATGTTCTTGAAGATTTATCTTAATCTGCCATTGTTATGAAGCTTAATGAAGATTGATCATTGAAGAGGGACACACAATTGGTATCAAAGCCGGAATTGCAAGAAATCACGAAGAGAAATCAACGGATTTGAATATCTTTGATTTTTTTTTTGGAATTTTTTTTAATGTTCTTCGTGTTCTTAATTTTTTTTTTTTTGAGTTTGATCCGATTTTCTTTAAAAATCTTATGTTTTTGTGTTTAAATAATGATCAAATTGTTCGAAATTACATTGTGAATCTTTGTTATTCACAAACTATTATGTTTTGATCATTTGTATTCAAGTTTTTGTTCAAATTTGTGTTTTAAAAATTTTCGTGTTCTTGAATTATTTTTTTTAAAACAGTGTTTTTTTTATCCATTTTGGTTAAAAAAAAAATTTGTTTTGTTTTTGTTTTCTAAATCCTCCCAAGCCCAACCAGCCCATAACAGATTAAGGTCCCTAATCTTGCATTTTACCGTAGCATCTAGCATCATTTTCATCGCTCAATCAAGCCTTCATGGTCATCATTCAATTTCAACTTCATCTAAATCGCAGACTGCCTTGACCAGACTTCATCCAATTTAGGAAGTTTTCCACACAAAGCCTTGATCGATATAAGGTTTACATCGCCTAAAGCCTGAGCGATTTAGGTTAAATCGCACATCTCAGTTCAAGATTTAACCGGATTCTTGGTAAATCGGTTTCAAGGTTCAATTTCTTTCTCCGGATATCTAAATCGCTGACTTAATCGTACATCTCGTGAACGGATAAGTGTCCGGATTCGCACAACTCTTGACCGGATAAGTGTCCGAATTCGCACAATTCTTGATCGGATTCAGGTAAATCGCTCACTCTCATTAACCGACTTAGGACTTGGCATTTTATACATCGAGGTATCTGGACTTTAAATCGCTCAGGTAATCATTTAAATCGTTCAACTGATTCATCTAAATCGGACAACTCCTTCTCTGGTTTCTACCTTCATTGCTCAATTGTTCATCACAGGTTCTATCTTTACTAAATCGAAGACTGCTCAGGGTCTATCACTGGCAAATTGACCGATTTAGTACAGATTAAAGACTGTTTAGAGTGCAGTTTTGAAGCCGTTGCTGTTTTGATTTTGAAGTTATGGATAGTTTCATTGGTCAAGTTTGCTCGATTACGGAACAGTGATTGACTTTTGATTTGATTGTTCGGTTCATTGCAAAACAAGGTGCTGGTTTTTGATCTTGACAGGTTAGTACGATAAATTTGTTCATTCATTACATTGTATAAAGTTCCTATTGTTTGTTCGTTTTATACACAGCTATATCCAATTTGTTCTTCTCACCGGTAGTGCATTAGAATCTCTAGTTGTTACAGCCTTGGTGAATGCAGTAGTAGATAGTGGACAACAATCTCTAGTTGTGACAGCCTTGGTGAATGCAGTCTTGGTGATTGGTTAGATGATTTAATCACAGGTTTATTGTACAATCCATACACAAATCTAATTTCTTGCACAGGTTCTGTGTTTGTTATTGGAGTCTGTTTGGTGATCTATTTTCTTGATCATGCAGTGTGTGGTTTACTGTTAGTTTTGAGCTGTTTAAGAGCGATTTAGTGTGCAGTCTTGACTGTTTTGAAACAGACTTGAAGCTGTTTATTGAACTAGTGGAACTTGGCATCAGCAGAAGGAATACCAGTGAGCTCTGGATCATAGGAGGGCTCTGCGTCAACTGCAGAGTATCTCCACATCAGAATCTCTTCCACAGTAGTAACAGGCTCTGTGCGTACTTGTTGCATGGTTATCTTCCTAATTGGGTCATATTCAGTTTGATCAGACTTCATGGGTATGATGTGCTTAGTTCGTCATAATTAGTCTAATCAAACATTAATTGGAGTGATTGAGGGTCCATTTGGTGTTGCACAT
>NW_020204300.1:0-1242 GCF_001531365.2 Cynara cardunculus var. scolymus
TCGCTCGTAGGGTTTTCTGATGAACTTCTTTTGGAACTGTTTTGTTATCAAGGCCAAAGATTTGGCGAAAGCTTTAATTTCATCATCTGATTCAGAAGTTTCTTCTTCAGATTCTGGTTCTACCACCAATGCTTTCTTGGTCTTCTTCTTGTGTTCTTTGGTGGGAGTCATTGATTTTTCTTTTTCATCGGCAGCAAGAGCAAGGGGTCCTCCAATGGATACCTTTTTCTTCATAATGTCGATCTCTTGTGCTGCAAGAGTTCCATACAAGTCATGAAGAGACCATCCATCTAAGTCCTGGTTTGCTTGTAGGGACATAGATAGTTGTGTCCATTCATCGCCTAAGCATTTTAGGAATAAAACATTGTTTTCTTCCTTTGTTCTGAGGATATCGTTTCTACGATATTGATTTATCAATGTGTTGAAGCGATCATAGGTCTTTTGTATCGATTCATCAGGGAGGGCTTTGAAGTTTGTGTATTCGTTGAGGTATTGTGCTCTACGATTTTTCTTTGTTTTTGCTCCTCCTTCCAGTTGGCTTGCCTGTTCATCCCAAAGTTCCTTCGCAGTGGAGCATGTATCAAGGGATTTAAAGATTTCATTGGGTAGCGCCATGATTATAAATCTCTTAGCCTTTTTGTCTTTTTCGACTCTTTCTTTATCATCTTCATCCCAATTTCTTTAATCTTTCAGCATGTAGTAAGCTGGAATTTCGGCTGTGGTATTTGTTTCTGATACTCTTGGAACTAGAGTTTGAGGAATGTAGGGACCCTCGTGTATGAATCGCAGGAGATTCCTATCCATTCCCTCCAGAAAATTTACCATTCTGATCTTCCATTGAGGATATTCCTCTCGTTGAAGAGTTGGCGGCTTTGTGAGAGAGCCAACATTGTACGCGGAATTCCAGTTGGCCTTTGAAAAATCTGGGGAAAAAGAAAGAATTTTTAACGAGAAAGAAGATCTATAATTTGAGAGATTTTGAATGATCGTTTTGATTGGATAATCAATCAATAGGCTCTGATACCTATTGTTGATCCCCGATCTCTCAATAACACTAATAATCTAGTTATGAGTAACCAAATTATAGTGATTTAATGAAGAAAGTTATGAAATCTCAAGAATAAAATAAGAAAGTTTAAGAACAATTTTGAGCTTCAAAATTTTACTTTATTGATTCATAAACGTAAAACAAAGGGAAAAAGCCTTATTTTTACAATAGACCCAATCATCTATTTATACTAA
>NW_020204300.1:2342-2766 GCF_001531365.2 Cynara cardunculus var. scolymus
ACATACATACTTAGCAAACCAATGGAATTCTATTTCATCGGCCGCTGGTTCAACATCCATACTTAGAAAAATAATGGATGACTCGTCCATCGGTCCTTTGGTTCTACATACATACTTAGCAAACCAATGCAATTCTATTTCATCGGCCGCTGGTTCAACATCCATACTTAGAAAAATAATGGATGACTCATCCATCGGTCCTCTGGTTCTACATACATACTTAGCAATATAAGGAAATTTCTAATCCATCGCCTCTGGTCCTTCTAACCAGCACTTCTGGTTCAACATCGTCACTTAACAATATAAAGAATTTCTAATCCATCGCCTATGGTACTTCTAACCAGCACATCTGGTTCAACATGAACACCTAACAATGTAAAGAATTTCTATTCCATCGCCTCTGGTCCTTCTAACCAGCGCTTCT
>NW_020204300.1:2826-11510 GCF_001531365.2 Cynara cardunculus var. scolymus
GAACACTTAACAATATAAGGAATTTCTATTCCATCGCCTTTGGTCCTTCTAACCAGCGCTTCTGGTTCAACATGAACACTTAGCAATATAAGGAATTTCTAATTGCTCGCCTCAGGTTGGTCTAGGGCAATGGATATTCATAAATTATGCAACACACACAATCATGCTTTTCACAACAATTTCTCTTTTGGACCATATTTTTTAATACAACCGATTAAGTTCTCTATTATATGTAAATTAAACATAGGTGATCAGGCTTTGTTTAATTGACATATAATAATGTGATCCGCTTTGCATAAATATGAGAATATTTTTAAATCACTTGAAAACTGTTTTGAAAATATTTGGTTATAGTTTGTGGTTTTTAAGGAAAAATAAGTGTTCTCTATAACCGATACTCTGATACCAAATCTGTCATACCCCGTTAAAGCGGAAACACGAGATGTAACAGGTAAGCGAGTCATAGCAGCAGATAATAAATAACACCATTCAAGTTACAAAAGTTCGAATTTAACACCCATAACCAAGTTGGAATAGAATATTTCTTTACAAAAACTTCAATGTGAACTTAATCGGTGTCGTCACATATATGCTCCAAAACTTCATTTCTTACTTAAATCCTGAAAAACATGAAACATAAAACAAGTCAACTACAAAGAATTGGTGAGTTCACGAGTTTTCATATGCACAAAACATTACAATGCATAAATCATTTCTTGCAAACCTATACATAACTTTTGCACATAATAAATGTAAATCTGCCACGATGTTTAAAAACTTGAGACGCTACTGAGCCTTTCCTGACCAATGTGCCCCATTATTTTACGAACGACTATAAGTAGCCCGTACACTCATTTAGGTCCCACAGTTCGTAATAGTACTAATTCATATGATTAGACTAATAAAAATATAGGTAATGTGCACCCCTTTCTTGGTGGGACTGTCAACACAATAGCGGCTATCCACAATTACCACGGCCCAGGGACACGCCCGAGTTAACAAGTAGCATTTATGGACGGGGACTTTATTTGGAAACATACTCCCAAGTACATCAATTTAGCATTTATATCATAGTGCAAAACCGTCAATACTTCATGACATAAACAAATCTTGACTAAACAGTTCTTTAGTCCAACTGTTTTATAAATAAACAGTATAGTTTGCATAACTTCATGCTTTTCCTCCAGTTTAAATAAACAAAAAGCATTAAAAGTGGGGCCGTGAAAACTCACAAGTTTGCCGATGAATATCCAAGGAGATGACGTTTGAACACTAAACATCCGCCCTAACCTTCCTAAACAGTCTGAAAACCAATAATTAGATCACCTAACGGGTCTCGATAAAGATAAAGTCAAATTATATCCTATGTAATGCCAACGAGTTTTTATGAATTAAAGTTGATACTTATATTATCTGCTCTAAAAATAGCCCAGAAATTATATATTTTAAAATCAAAGTCCTTTGCACAAAAAGCTGATATTTGGACAGAATGCAGATTTTGTCTCTGGAATTTTTTTGGTCTCACAAATCACTGTAAAAAGGAACCTTCCAAAAGTCATTTTGTGTCCAAATTTTTATATCATCCATAATAATGAGTTAAACAGATTTTTTTTCAAATATCAAGAATTTTGGATGGGTTTAAGGCACTCATTAATACCCTACACTTTGAGTGACACAGTCCCTAAGACAGATTGCACACTCTTCGAGTGACGGTCATTTTGGGGGTCTAAACTTATCATTTTTCAGTGATTTTAACTTTATTTTAAAGCTAACACATAAGGTTAACTTTCAAAAAAAGAATCACCCATTTTCAATGAGTTTTGAAAAAGATGCGACCAATTTAAGATGCATGCAAGATTCTGTCAGCAATGTTCTTTTTGCACCATAATCTTGTATCAAGAACTTGAAGGCTCAAAACTTAATATTTTGAGTGAGACCAATTGCATTAGAAAGATAACTCATCCAAGTGTGTTTTAGAAGAAAAATCAGAACGTTTGGACTTTTATTTTGAAAGATACAGTCGACACAAGTGCTAACAGAATCTGTCAGTTTTCAAAATACATCTTTTCTTGATTAAATTCCACATGCAATGTGGTTTTCTCCTACTTTCTTAGAGTTCGAAGATCGTGGATCATAGATTATCATTCTTTTGAAGACATTTTCATGTCTTTGATGAATAATCTTCCCTTTTGAATTCTCCAGAAAATTTAATTACAAAGCCGAGTAGTAGGTGTAGAAAATGAGAATCTTTGTTATTATATAAAGGCAAGATAACTAGTATAATACCTTTTTCTTGAAATCTTGRATATTCTTCAAGATTGACAGATTTCTAAAGATGCTTGAAGATGAACTCGGCTGGGGGGTTTGATTTAGAGAGAGAGAAGGAGATTAGGGAGAGGAAAGGTTTATGCAAAAATGAGGATTGGAAATGAGAGTTTTCAAAGAATGTGGGATATTTATATGTGAGTTTTAAAGAAAGGAAATGGGCTGGCCTCTTAAGGCCCAAGTCCAATAAAAAAATTTATTTTTCTTTTAAACAAAACTAAAGCCCATTTAAATTATAACAAAAGACATTTTGCCAAATATTGATAAAAATATCATTATTAAATCAAAGCTCCACATTTTTGGGAAAATTATTTGGACATTCAAATGAAACTTATATTTTAATTTGGACATATAATCTCAACTTTACTATATTTAGAGCATTTTTAATATATTTGGCATTACATAAATTAACTTTATCAGCTACCCGTCGAAACAAGATTCTCTGAACTATATTTGGGAACTAAGCCAGATGACTTCTAATCAACATGACTAGATCCTAATAAAATATAATTCTAAATATATAAACCCCTTAAAGGTGCTAACCTGATGCTCCAAAAATGACGGATGTCACACCTGGATCCAAGCCTGCATACCTAGAGGTTTCCTTCCTTGGAATATTTTTCTGCAAATATTTTTGCAAAAACCATGGAGATGAACCTGGTGTATGGTACCACCTTTTCTCGCTGGCATTTGTTCAGCTTTTGCACCAAATCATCGAAAATGACCGCTGCATAATTTATATTGGGACGTTGAATCGTAGATACTCCAATCGTCAAGGCGACTCGGGAGGCCTGGTCCTGTCCTCCAGTCTTTCCACCCATAGACTGGATAAAATGAGAGAATAGGTACTGCCAGATAGCTGACATCTTATTTGTCTCAATTTTAGATAAGAACTTAATGGGATCATTAGAGTCCTTCTTCAGTGGCCATTGATAGCCAATGGCATCGAAACATTTGATAATCTCGACAGTGGAGGGCTCGCTGTCGAAGGGGCCCCTTAGGGAGACGAAGAGTTGTCCTCACGGTAGCAACTCCAAAATTCACAGTTATGCGGTTGAAAGTGAAGGTTATCTTCTCCACTTGATGACCGTTCTTGTCTTCAAGTTCCACCACTTCAGCAGTGAACCAGAACTGCTGAAGAGATTCTCTAACCATGACGAGCTCATGGTCAAGTAGAATGTAGTTCATGAAATATGATTATAACCAAGAAAGAGGTTGTGTTAATAATCATTATTGTTTATTTTTAAGAGAACAGAGTTCTTAAAACATCAAACATATGTTTCATAAAAGAAAAGATAGATAAGAGATGAAAGAATGTGTCGACCTTAGTTCTTTAGAAATGGAGAAGGTCGAAGAAGAGATTATAGATTCTTTTGTTCTTGCTTGCAAAATGACAGAGGTTCGTCTAGGTTTTTGAAAGCGTAAGTAAAAAATGTGAGGAAGATGTCTCATATTTATATGTAGGAGAAGAGAGAAACGAGATAAGAGAGAGAAAAAGACGATGGTTGAGGAAAATGCCATGATAAAAAGATGGCACATTCTTATCCATGATTGGATGGCATTAAATGAGGTCGCGCATGACAGACCTTTTTGCGCGTCCCAAAGCATTGTGCCTTTTAAACAGAGAATGTCGTCATAAAGACGGTTCATTAACTATTTCTTTTAAAAACGAAAAGACTTTTAAGAAAACGAAGAGTCATTTAGTGTTAGAAGAATCATTGAATAGATCTTTTAAAACATTTTGATCACTGAAGAGAGAAAGACTTCAATGATAGTTTTAAGACTTCAGTATTAGTGATAAGACAATCACTGAAACTGTCATTTTAAAAATATTTGAATCACTAAATAGAAAAGGTTCATTGATCATTTTAATTTTTAAAAAAGATAAGTATTAGAGATATATACTTATAACAATGTTCAGTGAGTACAAGGATCATTGAAACAAACTTTTGAAAATGATTTAATCACTGAAGAAGGAAAGCTTCAGTGATAGTTTTAAGTTTTTAAGAAAATAAGTAAGTAAACATACCTTAGAAAGAGTAGATACATTTGTTCAAGAGTTCAGTGACAGAGATAGAGCACTGAATTATTTTACTTAGTGATTGATGTTATAGCTGAAGAGAATTATTCTTCAGCGTTTAGCATCCCCAATTCGCTCATCAAGATGTTAAATCTTGTCTCATCAAGAGGCTTGGTGAAAAGGTCAGCGAGCTGATAATCAGTTGGAACGAAGTGAAGTTCAATATCACCATTCATAACATGATCTCTAATAAAATGATATCGGATCTCTATATGTTTGGTCTTGGAGTGAAGTACAGGATTATTTGCAATGGCAATAGCATTGGTGCTATCACAATAGTAGGGACTTCTGAAAACTGAAGATCGTAGTCCATCAGCTGGTTTTTCATCCAAAGAATTTGGGCACAACAACTATCGGCGGCTACATATTCAGCTTCAGTGGTTGATGTGGACACTGAGTTTTGCTTCTTACTTGTCCAGCTTACCAACTTTCCACCTAAAAGCTGACAGCCTCCAGTGGTGCTTTTCCTATCAATTTTGCAACCTACAAAATCACTATTCGAATAACCTATTAGGTCAAAACCTGAATCCTTAGGGTTCCAGAGACCCAAGTTAGAAGTTCCTTTTAGATATCTGAAGATGCGTTTTACAACAATCATACGGGATTCCTTAGGTTCAGATTGATATCATGCACATAAGCAAGTAGAATACATGATATGTGGACGACTAGCTGTGAGATACAGCAGTGAGCTGATCATTCCTCTATAAACAGTTACATTTACAGGCTTTCCATTTGGATCCTTGTTGAGAGAGAGTGGAGGAGCCATTGAAGTTTTCATCGATGAACTATTGGATAGATCAAACTTCTTCAGCATGTCGCGGACATACTTACTTTGACTTATAAAGATACCTTTATCTGACTGTTTGATCTAAAGACCTAAAAAGAATGTTAGTTCTCCCATCATGCTCATCTAATATTCTTTCTTCATGCGATCAGCGAATCGAAAACATAAAGAGGGATTAGTGGAACCAAATATAATATCATCGACATAAATTTGGACTAGAATGATATGACCTTTAACTTTCCTAAGAAATAAGGTATGGTTAATCTTTCCTTGTACAAATTTCTCAGAGATGAGAAACAAGGAAAGGGTATCATACCAGGCACGAGGAGCCTGTTTTAACCCATAAAGAGCTTTATCCAAAGGATAGACATGGTTTGGATACTTAGGGTCAAGAAACCCTGGAGGTTGTTCAACATAAACTTCCTCTTGAAGTTTTCCAATAAAGAAAGCGCTATTGACATCCATTTGATAGACTTTAAAGTCTCTATGGGCAGCAAAGGCTAGAAAGAGTCGAATTTCTTCGAGTCTAGCCACTAGTGCAAATGTTTCGTCATAGTCGATTCCTTCTTCTTGTCTATAACCCTGAGTAACAAGTAGAGCCTTGTTACGAGTTACCACACCTTCTTCATCTAACTTATTGTGATAGACCCACTTGGTGCCTATCTCTGTTTTGTCAAAAGGACGTGGGACAAGGTACCAGACATTGTTCCTATCAAACTCAATGAGCTCCTCTTGCATGGCAAGGACCCCAACTAGGGTCTGAGATAACATCATTGATTTTCTTAGGTTCAACTAAGGAAAGAAAGTTGACAAAGAGACAGATATTACCTAGACCACAACGAGTCTTGATACCTGCATCTGGATCACCAAGAATTTGATGAATTGGATGGTCTTTAGTCCATCGCTGAGCTAGCAGAGGATTTTCATCTGAGTAGGTAGCTTCAGGAACAGAGGATGAGACTTCAACTGTAGTGTCATCAGCAATTGGAACAATTGCTAAATGAGCCACAGATTCCGATTGATATAGGTTCTGATGCTGAAGGTATTTCATTCACTGATTGATCAGTGTTTGAAGTAGAAGGAGGTACACAGCTAATGGGCACAGCAGCGATCTTTGAAGAGGATACTTTGGAGTCACTAGCTGTAACTGAAATGATTAATGGATCATCTTCAGCTTCAGGGTCTTTAGAGTTGAGAGGAACGCTGAAGGAAGCTTCAGGTTGTCCATAATGAGAGAACATCCAGTTTTCTAATTCATCATCATCATTTAAGATGGGTTTTGAATTAGCTGATTAAGATTCATCAGAAGTGACATGGATAGTTTCTTCTATCATTTGTCTTTGTTTGTTGAATACTCTTAAGGCTTTGGATACTGAAGAATATCCAAGGAAGATTCCTTCATCAGCTTTGGGGTCGAACTTTTCGAGTTGGTCATGATTGTTGAGAATAAAACACATGCAACCGAAGATGTGTAGAAAGCTAATAGAAGGCTTTCTTCCATGGAAAAGTTCATAAGCTGTCTTCTTGAACCTCTTGACGATCAACGACTGATTTTGAGTGAATCAAGCGGTGTTGACAGCTTCAGCCCATAAATGAGTAGGGAGACGTTGAGCATTGATCGAGCAGCCTCAATGATTGTTCGATTTCTCCTTTCAGCGACCTCATTTTGCTGAGGAGTTCTCACTAAATAAAAGTTGTGAGAAATTCCTTTATCCTCAAAGAAGTTATCCATAGTACTGTTTTTGAATTCAGTACCATGGTCACTTCTAATAGATCGTACTTTGATGTTGTTAAGTACTTCTAGTTTCTTGATGAACGAAATGATATCTTCAGGTGCTTCATCTTTGGATATAGGAAAGAAGACCCATGTGTACCTGGAATACTCATCAACAATGACGAGTGTATACTTCTTTCCAGCGATAGATTACACGTTGACTGGACCAAAGAGATCCATATGCAGCAGCTGAAGAGGTGCAATCACTGAAGAAATTTTCTTTGATTTAAAGCTAGCTCTTGTTTGTTTTCCTTTCTCACACGCTGAGAGATTCCTTTGAAAAGGAATGTTGAGGAATACTAGTGACAAGATCATTTCTAGACAACTCACTAAGTATCTTGAAGTTAAGATGAGAAAGCCGTTTTTGCCACAACCAGTTAATATCTGAAGAGGCTTTATCGAAGAAACAGTTGTTCTTAGTGATAGAAGAATCCATATTGATGATATAGACATTCTCTAAGTGAGAGCCGGTCAAGGCAACCTTATCATCTTTCTCGTAGACGCAGCATGAATTCTTAGAGAATTTTACTATGCTGTCTTTGTCACACAGTTGACTGATACTGAGGAGGTTGTGCTTTAGTCCTTCAACGTATGCAACTCGTTTGAACGTGGTTGCACCATTGGTTAATATACCAAAACTATTGGTATATCCTTTTCTGTTACCTCCGAAGGTCACAGAAGGTCCTCTATCTTCCTTGTAGTTGATAAGCAGGATTTTTTCTCCAATCATATGCCTTGAGCATCCACTATCTAGATACCATATGCCTTTGACATTCTGAGCAGGAGAAGAGGATGAGGGATCATTTGTAGTAGATGTCTCTGAAGCATCTTCTTTGACATCATTGGCCATTAAGCAAAGATAGGCCATATCTTCCTCATCAGATGATGATTCATCAGATGAATCAGCCCAATCATGCTCTTCAGTGACAAGACCCTTGGCCTTTCGTTGGTAATTCCTCATCTTCTTGTACTTCTCCTTCGGCTTCAGGTATTTATCATCCCTGGACCTGAAGGAAGATGGGATTTTGGAAGATGGCGTCGCAGTCTTCTTGGATCTACATTCATCTGCAAAGTGACCTGTGCGTGACAGTTGTAGTAGATCACTGAAGCCTTGTCTATTTTATCAGACTTTGGCTTTTCCTTTAAGGTCAGCGAGGGAGATCTGCAGAAGTTGATTTTGTTGGCGAATCTCCTAAAAGATTTAGTCAATAACGCCAGGGAGTTATCAAAATCTGTAAGATCATATACTGATACATTCTCAGAGTTAGTAGAATCTAACTTTGTAATAACAATAGGAGGAAGAAAAGAAGAAAACATAGAAGGGGTTTCAGGTGAAGCTTCTTCAAAGATCAAAGCTAACGGAGAGCTCTTCATTTCTATGGAATCTTTGATCAGATTCCTTTTCAACTAACGAGATTGCTCATGATTAAGCAGGATTCCGTAAAGAGTAGAAAGAGAGAGAGAGAGGACATGTCATTGGACATCTTGAGACACATAGAATAAGTGTCCCAAGATTCAGGAAGACATTCTAGAAACTTAGTTAAAGTTTCAGAATTAGCATATTCTCTGCCTATAGTCCTAAGATCAATAAGAAGATGTTGGTCCCAAAAGGGTCTACAAGATAAGAAACAGTTTGTAGAAGGGGGGGGATGAATACAAACACAAAGTTTTCAAATTTAAAATATATATTGAAAGAGAAGATCAATACAGATTTTACAAGA
>NW_020204300.1:12240-12929 GCF_001531365.2 Cynara cardunculus var. scolymus
AAGTTACATATAAAGTACATGTCCCTTTTTACTATTTTGGGATCTTTTTCAGTTTGGTCAGTTTCAGCTTGAGAAGTTTTCTTAAGTTATATCTAAGAAAATTAMAAGTACGAAAACTGAAACTGAAAGCTTATTCACTGACTTATAGATTGTCAGTGAATGATGAAAGTAACAATGGAACTCATAGACTTGTGTCCCTATTACTTTTTCAGTGAAGTACATGGAATACTCATTTTATTAAACAATGGAAATAATACAAGTATTACAGTACATGTCCAGATCTTACAGATTTTAAGAATAATCACTGAAAGGAGATATAGTACATGAAGTTGCAAGGTAGAGTGGATTGTTGTTACAAAGAGAATCTTATTCTAGAACACTTAGATCTATGTAATCAGGTACATCTTCACCAAGATTTCTTTGACGTAGGAGTTCCCTTCGTATCTTCAGATCGACGACTCTTCCAGGCATGCTATCATCTATCCAGAGCAAAAGATACATCAAGTGATCCATTGGACATAGACGTAGCTCTGACATTCTCTGAAATTTGTCACAACCCGCTAAAGCAGAATCACGAGATGTAACAGGCAAGCGAGTCATAGCAACAGTTCATAAATTACACTATTTCAAGTTGTTCAAAATAAAATGATTCATCGACATAACAGGAGTTAGAATTTACACAACATTCA
>NW_020204301.1:0-2049 GCF_001531365.2 Cynara cardunculus var. scolymus
CTCAGTTGGGGACAGAGGTCATCATAGATGACGAAGAAGAAGAAGAGGTAGAAGAATTAGGCGAGGGAGAAAAAGATGTCCATGGCACACATCCAAGCCAAACTCCCAGTGCAACCCACAATTCTAGAGGCCCTGCTCTAGAGGGACCCTCTATTGAAATAGGCTCGCACAAGCCGATCCCAAGCCAGCCTACCGCCGCAGAGGACACTCTTTCGTCCTCTGTGGATCGCACATCTGGGAAGCCACAACATACTCCCTCACCCTCTCAAAAGGGTGAAGGTTTTACAATAAGAGTCCAATCGCCTAAGGACTCGACAGTACACCAATATACATTTGTTGTCTTTTCACAGAGTGATCAACCAGAACGTGCTTCAGAGGCACAGGTGAGGTTCACAGAGGCTGAGGGTCTAGAACACCCTCTGTCTCCACTAGATCAAAATGTTCGGTTAGGCTCTAAAACTACCGGACACGAGATCTACAGAACACCATTAGGCTCTCCTCAAGGAGATGTTCGAGGATATGGTGGAAGTCCCCGAGCAGGCTACGCGATGCCAGCCACCGAGGGCGCCTCACGCTCCAAGGCAGAAGGATCACCATGTGTTGGTGGTCCAAGTTCCCAGAGCGACTATGTGACAAAGGGGGAGCTTAAAGCCTTTGCCACAGAGTTGCTCACCAAATGGACGAATTGAAAAGCTTGTTCATCTCGCAGTCACAACCTCAGAATCTTACACCGCTTACAGAGGCTCTGAAGGAGGTATCTGCCACCAATACAGAATTGAAGAATACATTGGCAACCCTTCAGAGCTTTGTCATCAAAAAGAACGATTTGACAGAGGCCTTTCAAGCAATGTCCCTCAACCCCTCCTCCATCAAAACGCTTAAGGACGAGTTCACAGAATTGGCAGCCAAGTTTGCAGCTGATTTCGTCCCTGCAGGCTACATAGACTACTCATCGTTCAGAGACGAAATCAAGCAAATGTTCTCCTCTGCCGTCTCCTATGGTATCGACTCGTCAACCTCAAGGGCAAATATCAACCACTTGGCAACTCGCAGAGAACTGGACGCTATGGTGGATGCCCTAGGGGATTCTGTGACCGGCCATCTCGGAGCACTTAAAATGGAGATCCTCACTTCCAATGATTTAATCAGAGACTGCACATCCAAGCTTGTCAAAGAAGGTGAACTCCTTCATGCAGAAGTCCTAAGCACCGTCTCAAAACTCAAATGGGCAACAGAACTTGATGTAAAGAATGCCTCTGTGGGTGCCGAGAAGGTGATAGAAAAGATGTACAAGGCAGCCACCAGAATCCTGCGTCATCTGAGGAGGGTTCCACTAACTTCATGCAAGGTTGATGCCATCCAGAGCCATGACGATCACAGGCGTGATGGTGATCGTCATGAGGGGGAGAAAAAGGAGGAAAAGAAAAAGGCCAAGGCCCMACAACAGAAGAAACCAGCCGCCAGAGCACCTGCCAAGGGTGTAAAGATTGGAGAGCCTACAGCTACTGATAAAGCAAAGAAAAAGGCTGCAGAGCCTATAGGCAAGGGAAAGGCCGTAGCTGTAGAGTCGCCAAAGAAGGGTTCATTTTCGAGCTCAGAATACTCTGCGCCAATCAATGAAGAAAAATATGCTCATGAACCCGAACTCCTCAGAGTCTTAAAGGAATCCAAGGCAGAGGCTCAGGCTAAGAGGGGCAGAGCACCTATGCATGTCAGAGAAGGTGAGGCCACATCTTCTGCTTTCCCACAAGTCCAAATCCCACAAGTCCAACAAACAACGTCCACGGGTACGTTCGATGCTCTGCAAGGAACCGTTAAGCCCATCCTTGTAGAGGGATCAACCCAGAGGCCTATCCTGGAAGAAGAAGAAGAAAAGAAGATGCTAGAGTCTACACAAGGGGGACGGGTCTCTGAGATTTTGGAGTCTATGAGCAAGATTCCTATGCTTAATGTTCGCACAGAGCCCGTTACTACCCCAGAGGAAATTCTTATATGGAGATAYTCTGTGACAGACACAGAGCCACCCTACGACCCAGAGCTCACTGGGAT
>NW_020204301.1:3399-12806 GCF_001531365.2 Cynara cardunculus var. scolymus
AAAAACGGTTACATGCCGGTATAAATAGCAGTATAGGCCTTTGTAATTCAGTGTGCTTCCAGAATTGTAATTGTCAATATTTTCATCTAATTAAAAATCCTTTGAAGCTTTCTCCTGTGTTCATCATTCGTCTTCATCGTGTTCTTATCGATTTCTACTTGTTTGATTTATTATCTTTTCAGCTGCACTATATCTTTCAAACCAATCATTCAAATAAGTAATCTTTACCAAGAAATAGAGTTATTCGGTCCTAACAATCTTTAATCCACACTAATCCGGACAAGACTATTTTCTCACTATAAATCGCTTACTAAAAATGGCAAGAAGATGGTTTTGAGGACTTCAACCCCTTTTTATACCCTTCCCAGACAGGGAAGGCGGCCACACCCCCCATGCATCCTTATAATATGCATGTGTGTCTCTAAATATCAGACATATATATGCTTTTTCATATACATAAATAATTATGCATCCACATATACACATAATCTCATACATGCATCTACATTATGCACATAATTTCACATACTAGCATGATCAAATATATCAATTTATCATGCTGTCACGTAATCATATATAACAAATAATCACGTATTCATTACCTCATGTGATAACTAAGATCCAGTTATCACATTATTCACCCCTCAAAAAGAATTTCGTCCTGGAATTCCTTTAATAAAAAAGCCATAGGTATTCTGATCTTATTTTCGACTCCAATTCCCATGTCGCTTCTGGTCCTTTGTGAAACTTCCACTAAACTTTAACCAAAATGATTTCTTTGTTTCTCAACACTCTGATCTTTCGGTCAATTATAGCTTCCAGTGTTTCTACAAAGTTCAGCTTACTATCCAGTTTAATCTCTACAAGTGGTACAGCTAGACTCGGATTAGCTAAACATTCCCGCAAATTTGATACGTGGAAAGTGTTGTGAATCAGACTTAATTCTTCTGGTAGCTCTAACTGATATGCCACTGGCCCAATTCGCTTAAATATTCTGAATGGTCCACCATACCTCGGACTGTGCTTACCTTTCTTTCCAAATCTGATGACCCCCTTCCACGGCAAAACTCTTAACATCACAAAATCACCTACACAAAATTCAATCGGCTTTTGACGATTATCAGCATAACTTTTCTGGCGATCTTGTGCTGTTTTAATTCCTTCACAGATCTATTCAATCTTTTCAGAAGTTTCTTGGACAATCTCAGGACCCGTCAGCTGTCTTTCACCCACCTCGTTCCAACACAATGGCGTTCGGTATTTACGTCCATACAATACTTCATACGGTGCCGCTTGGATACTGGAATGGTAACTGTTGTTATATGCAAACTCTATCAATGGCAAGTGATCTTCCCACGATCCCCCGAAGTCAATAATACAACTTCTCAACATGTCTTTGAGAGTCTGGATAGTTCTTCCACTCTGCCCGTCAGTTTGCAGATGATAAGCTGTGCTTAGTCGGATTTCAGATCCCAAAGCTTTCTACAACCTTTCCTAGAACTTTGAAGTAAACCGACTATCTCTATCAGAAATAATAGATAATGGAACATCGTGTCTGGTCACTATTTCTTTGATATAAATCTGTGCCAGCTTTTCTAAAGAATAACTCTCTCTTATTGATAGAAAATGTGCAGATTTAGATTGACGATCCATAATTACCCAGATCGCGTCATACCCCCTAGGAGTTCGAGGTAACTTCATGACAAAATCCATTGTAATGTGATCCCATTTCCATACAGGTATCTCCAAAGATTGAAGGCTTCCATACGGCTTTTGATGTTCAATCTTAACCTATAGACACGTTAGACACTGTTCCACATATCTAGCTATGTCTCTTTTCAATCCGGGGMACCAATCAAAAGATTTTAAATCTATGTACATCTTATTGGTACCTAGATGGATAGAGTATCGGGACTTGTGACTTTCATCTAATATWGTGTTCTGGATATTTCCAAAATATGGTACCTAGATTCGTCCTTGAAAGCACATTAGTCCTTCGTCGTTCGGTTTCAAGGTTGAAATCATCTTACCCAACCTTTCTGTTTTAATAAATTCTTCTTTCATAGCTTCTTGTTGACATCTTTGAATTTCTTCACGAATGTCAGGGATCAAGTTCATTCTCATTGCTACTGCTTTAATGGTTCCGCTCTTTTCTTTCCTGCTCAAAGCGTCAACTATCACATTGGCTTTTTCTGGATGGTAGAGGATTTCAAAATCATAGTCATTTACCAGTTCAATCCACCGACGTTGTCGCATATTTACATCTTTCTGGCTGAACAAATGTTGCAAACTTTTGTGATCAGTATAAATCTGACATTTTGTTCCCAGAAGATAATGTCTCCAGATTTTCAAAGTAAACACCACTGCAGCTAATTCCATATCATGGGTTGGATACTGTTTCTCATGATTTTTCAATTGTCTTGATGCATAAGAAATCACTTTTCCTCTCTGCATCAGAACACATCCTAACCCCAACTTTGAAGCATCACTATATACCACAAAATCTTCGGATCCATCTGGTAAGGTCAACACCAGTGCACTACAAAAAAGATCTTTTAGTATTTAAGCCTGTTGTTGCTCTCTTTCCCACTGAAATTTAATGTCCTTCCGAGTCAATTTAGTCAATGGCACGACTATCTTACAAAAGTCCTGAATGAACTTACGGTAATAGCCTGCCAGTCCCAAAAACTTCGGACTTTAGAAGGATTTTTCGGAGCTTCCCATCTTGCTACTGCTTCTATCTTAGCTGGATCCACCTTCACTGCAGCTCTGGATATGACATGGCCCAAAAATTGAACTTCCCTTAACCAGAACTCACATTTGGATAACTTTGCGTACAAATTTTATTTCTTCAACAACTCCAATATTAGACGAAGTTGTTCTGCATGTTCTTCTTCGGTCTTAGAGTATATAAGAATATCATCGATAAATACAATAACGAATTTATCAAGATATTTCTTACATACCCTATTCATCAAATCCATAAAGATTGCGGGCGTATTAGTTAAGCCGACTGGCATAACTAAGAATTTGTGATGTCCGTACCTAGTTCTGAATGTTGTTGTAGCAACATCTTCTTCCCTGACTTTGAGCTGATGATAGCCTGATCTTAAATCAATCTTGGAGAAATAACTTGCTCCCACCAATTGATCGAACAAATCATCAATCCTTGGCAAAAGATATTTATTCTTGATTGTCAACTTGTTAAGTTCATGATAGTCTATACACATTCGCATAGATCCATCTTTCTTTTTGACAAATAAGACCGGAGAACCCCAAGGTGAAGTGTTGGGTCTAATAAACCCTTTATCAATCATATATTTCAACTGTGCCACCAATTTTTTTAATTCAGGTGGAGCTAACCGGTATGGTGCCTTTGCTACTGGTGCAGCCCCTGGTACGAGATCAATTCGGAATTCGACAACTCGATTTGGCGGTAATCCAGATAAGTCTTCTGGAAAGACTTCTGAATATTCAATAACAATCAGGATTAATTCCTCTTTTCTTTTCTCTTTCTTCATATCAATTATGTATGCCAAACATCCGTGGCACTTTTTCCGAATACTTTTCTGAGCTTTTATTACAGTCAAAATACTAGTATGGTGATTCTAACGATCACCATAAATAACAATTGTTCCTTGGTCTGGCAGAGTAATTCTGATCATTTTCTGATTGCAAACAATACTAGCCTGATACTTTGCCAACCAGTCCATACCCACCACCACATCAAATTCTTTCATTGGCATAGAGAATAACCGAATCGGTAGTTTACAACCCTCAATAACAATAATACAGTTATTAAACACACTAGTAACAGTTTCCTGACTATATCATATTTTACAGTTTTCGGCCCTCGAAAATTTGATGAAGGCCCCTCCCATTTTCTTTTCTCTACAACTTTTTCTTCTGACTGGCGATTCTTATTTCGTTCGGTCACTTCGGCCGCATCTACCGTCAATGAAAAGGTATTGGTGTTCATAGCGATAACAAACTCTCTGATTGAGGGTTTCAAACCCCAAATGTACCTTTCTATCTTTCTGGATTCTGTTGAAACATAGTGTTTGGCAAATCGAGAGTATTCAATGAATTTCTCAATATACTCCCGAACTGTTCTATTTCCCTATTCCAGTTTCAGAAAATCTTCTTCCATTTGTCTTACTGTTGTCTTGGGACGAAACTGATCCTTAAATCGATTCACAAATTATGTCCAAGATAACGTCTGTAAAAAATCCGTTCAGGCCGATGATTCAACTTCCCACCAGAACAAAGCATTTGATTTCAGAACTGAAACAGCAAATCGAACTTTATCTGTTTCCTGACACCTAATGGTATTGAACACAGATTCCATTTCCTTGATCCAGCACATAGCTTTCACCGGATCCCTTTCTCTAGAAAATGTTGGTGGCTTGCATGCCAAAAACATTTAGTTATCTCCCTCCTTGTTATGAGTAACCGGTACTGAAGGATGGACTTCTATTCTCTTTGTTTCCACTCTAGCTGGTACTCCCATGATAGAAGTTAGAGTTTCCCGCAATTTTCCCATCTCTTCTGCCAACATATCCCTGGTTACATATTCTGGATGTGGCATCGATCTTTCCTGAACATTCCCAAAATGGGATTTTTCAGGCTCAGAATGAACTTCAATACGACCCCTTCCTTGAGACTGATTTCTTCCTCTACCTCGTCCCCTTGGTCTTCCCCGACCTCTAATTCCAGATGTATTAGTCGGGAGATTAACAGGTGATTCTTCTCTTTCTTCAGACTCTAGACGAGCCGTTCTTTCAGATCTTCTAGTTCGGCTAGACATCTGCAGATTTTATTGTTAATAATAATGTATTCACATTCCCAAATATAATGAAGTATTTAAGTTCAGATGTGTACCTGTAAATTCATAATTACATTGGCCAGATGTAATTAGAATTTACCTTACACATTGTTCTTATAACTCATCATATTTATTTCCAATAGAGCTAACTATGTCCGGGACCCTTAACATTCAATAAAACAGTTTAAGTCTAGGTATCATGTTTTTGAATACCTAAATCCCTTAAACTCAGGCTCTGATACGACTTTCTGTAACACCCCATACCATACATTGCATGTAACACATACTTCATACAAAAGAAATACATGTTTTTATCCCACATTGGTCCCTTAATACAAGAATCTACCATTATAAAATACATGGTCTGAAGTGCCAAATCATACAAAATCAGAAACAAATCTTCATATCTAGATCAAGAACAAGAGTAGAAAGAAATTTTCACCAAATCTTGAATAGATTTCTTTGAGAGAATATTACAAAATGATTACAGCTCTAATCTGATTAASAAGTGAACTTAATGACAAKTAGAAAACTATTTACTATTTATACTAAGGAAAACAGTAAACTCTAACTATTACAAAACAATATAAAAGGAGAACTTGAATACAACTTTAATGCACATTCTTGAACCCAACAATCTCCCCCTTTGGATTCAAGTTCGAACTCATGTAAATCTGGACTTTCTGAGTCCGAGCAGTTTCTCCAGCCTCCTCAGCGCAGTCCGATATTGCAATTTTTCTTCAAGCAAATTCAAGGCATTAATAAGCAAAGACCTATCCTTCGGACTCATCCTCTCCGACTCCACGACTTTATCATTATTAGCTCTCCTCGTTTCAAGCGCCCGTCTCACCATTTGTATAGTTCTATCAGAATATTTATTCAGCTCGCTGAACCTCATGAACTTATTTATTCGACCCTCGGCATCGTATATCACCCTGAACTCCGGTTGTTCAAGAATCATGTAAAACGGATAAGCTTCAATGTCTTCTAGCTCTTGATCAGGTCTCTTCAAGTTAATGATTATTTGATTGTCTTCAAGATCCATTTGGACATCAATAACCATAAACACCTTGACATGACTCCGCATAAACTATTTGATCGCATTAAGACCCACAAGAACACCTTCTTTTTTGTTCTTCATATTCCGGATTTCATGGTACATATGCTCCAGATCTTCTAAATACAAGTTGGAGAAATCAGCTTCGCTAAACACCCAGACCTTACAATCTTGTCGTGTCACTGTGAATACTGGATACCAGACTCTAAAAAGTCTTTGAGCATCAATTTGTTTAATTGTCACGACTCGATGTTTGGTCCAAACTTGGCTTATCAGGAGACGCTTTGCTTTGAGGAAGTACTTGTATTCCATACGATAGTCTTTGGTTTCTTTGTGGATACCAAGAATCTTATCAGCACTTAGAGCTTTGCGGTACCAAAGGAAGATGCCAAAATAAATGTCTTCAAGATAAGGCTCTTTGATTCTTGCCCTGTCATAGCCTGGAAAGTTCACACGAATTGCAAACGGCACATAATTCTTTGAAAATATCTTGGTCGGATCAAAGGTCACTCTAGAAGTATCAGATGCACCAACTTCAACTGTAGTGGAGGGTTCAGGCAATGTTTGATGATCATCCTGAAATGGGAATACTGGGTCTTCTTCACTAATGTCAGCTTCAAAGTCAAAATATAACCCAAATGATTCGTCATTGTTATCAATATCTTCTCCAAAATCCTACTCTCCACCCAGTTCTCTGGCAAAAACTTCATTAAAACCAAAATTGGCCGACAAATGCAATAGCAGCCTTGTTCCTACCATGGAGTCCGCGACTTTTCAACCATTCGATCGATCGCTGGATTTGTCTCCAATACTTCATCATCTTCCACAATTATTGCCTCAATAATTCTTTCCCTTGTAGATTCCGCGATAGAACTTTCGACGTTAACATCTTGAGAAGCTGGCTCTCTTTCAACACTTAGAGCGCAAGCAGACGACTCAGCCACCCTTTATCTTTTTCTCTCCCCCTCATGATGATCAGGAGCATCCGGATCATCATGCCTTCGTTTTAGTGAGGTGGCCTGAGCTCAACAAGTCTCTTCTAGGATAGATACCCGTTCGGAGAGGGAATCAATTGAACTTTTAAGAACTTGAGTGTTTGATATGATTAACTTACTAACTTTAGAGAAGCTAGAAGCAACCACATCCTGAAAGGCCAAAAACTCTGAGGCTCTAACTGTGGGGTTTTTATCAATTTGCTGTCGAAGGAGCCCAACGAGATCTGCATCTTCCGCATCAGGGTGTTGAGATGAATCAGTTTAGCGTACAATAAGAATTTAAGCTCATCCACCGATTGCTCTTGTACCGTCGGAGGCTCAGGTACAGGCGGTGGTGACGACGCAGATGGTTGATCTTCTTCAACTTGCTCCTTCCCTTTCAACAATCTTTTGAGACTATAAATCTGAGATTCCATGTTTCCTTGAACAACCTTTAGGGCGCCGTCCAAATATTCCCTTGACACGAAGTCTGGTAAGATCACTCCTGGATCACTTAATAAACTGTTGTGCCTAGGTTAAGTGTTGGCAAAATGTTAGCACTGGTAGGACTTTCGACCGGTCCTTGTGGGAGGTCAATTGACACCACTCTGGTCGTTCTGGCGTGTTCACTAAGAACCGCAATGGGAGCAACAGATGCTCGAGACTCTTGTGTACCTAAGTGTATCGGCTCTAGACTCGAGCTGCACAGAATCGAAGTCGTAGGTTGGGGCAGCGGCCTACTTATTTCAGTATCTACATTCTTCAAGTGAGAAGTAGATAGAGTATGTGCTAAGTCCCTGTGATAAAATGAAACAACTGGTTGTTGAGAACCTGTTGAGTGGTCGGGTTGGGTGTGCAAGTGCATAACTGGGCTAGCTATGTCTTCTTCAATACCAACATTCAACGGATGAATGTCGATAGCAGATGTGGGTGCCCGGCTATGTGTTTCAGCTAGGTTAGGAGCTTGATCTTGATTTTGTGCTCCACTCTCACACTCTCCATCTTTTTCTGCTTCCCTTGTACTCAACCTCTCAACATTTTCAACTTCAGCTCCCTCATCACCTCCTTCTACTAGAATATTTGACATATCTTCCAGCATACGATCATATTCATCAAGTCTGCCTCCAAAATCATCAACATCGAACGATAAAGAATGTAGACTTGGACAAGTCTGTGGAGCTTCAAACTCTGTAAAAATATCGTCAATATTGTCAACCACTACTCCAAGTTGAATATTCTGAGAAGGAATCGATTAAGCAGGATTGTCAGCATCATCATTATCATCATCATTGTCATCACCCTGAGCTGCCTGGTTATCGTATATGATATCTTCCGAACTTGAAGAAGTCAAGGAAGTACTATCTATTGAAGTACTATGCTGATCAGAGGCTCCCCGCTCCTCATCACCCCTCTCATTTACATTTTCTCTCAACGCACAGCCCTGTTCAGGTAACCCTTGTACCTTAACACTCTCACCTACAACTATACCCTCTCTCTCAGCTGAGGCATGGGGTGATCCCGGGGTAAGTTCATCCGGTTCTGGTTGAACTATAGGATCTATAACTCTCCTATAGTCTACAACACACTGAGCCCTCTAATCAGTGAAGGCAAATAGCTCGGGTGGGATTTCAATTATTGAGTCCAAATATTCAACCTCGGTATGTTGTCGAATGCGAGTCATGATGAACGACGGCCCCATTTCACTGTTTGATCTGGTCGGAATGTCTTCGTTTGAGTTCATCGTGGCTTTAATAAAGAGTTGCAGAAATCGTTGAAATGGCACGAACTTGCTGGCTTTAGACAGAAACCGTTTAGCATTTACGAGCTCGACCAGTTCATTCCATATTATGAGCGCATAATCGTACCTGCGCATAAATACGATCCCATGGAAGAACTTCATAAATGAACTACTGCAAGTGTCGATTCCCACAGTTTTTGATATTAGGCATCTGTTGAGGATTGAGAGTAGGAGATGCCAGATTGAAGGTAGTGTTAGCTCTCATATTTCATTTAATGTAAAAGTATAAAAAAGTATTACTGCGAGTGTTGACAGAAGGGTTCATTCCACAGAAGACCACAGAGGACCAACAACAGAAGATGATCATTCGTACAAGTCAAGATTGACAAAACCTCTGTAGTCTCTCACAGAGGTTCTGGAAAATGGTCTTCTGTTATCAAGAGCTTACAAGTCATATGCAGCAGAGCCTCTGGGATGGCTTACAGAGGGTCTGCGGTTCATCTTCTGTGGAGAACCTCTTCTTACTGTTTTACTTAGGTTAGTTAGCTGCACATGCTTCTCACGTGACTATGTTTGTAATCGACTTTATTTGGACGGCTTGGATGATTTCACTTGTCTAGGTCATGTTAGAAAAGTCGTTAGGAACTAGTATAAATAGCAGCTTAGGCCTTTGTAATTCAGTGTGCTTCCTGTATTGTAATTGTCAATATTTTCAATCAATTGAAAATCATTTGAAGCTATTCTCTCGTGTTCTTCATATTCATCATCTGAGTGTTCTTGATTAATTTCTTACTCTGTTTGTTCATATATTGT
>NW_020204302.1:0-992 GCF_001531365.2 Cynara cardunculus var. scolymus
CTGTATGCGGCTGATGTCTTTGAATATCCAATAAAAACAGCTTCATCAGCTTTAGCAGCGAACTTCCCTCTGTCCTCTTTGTCATTCAAAATAAAACATCTACATCCAACAACTCAAAAGAAATTTACGTTAGGTATTCTCTTATTAATTATCTCATACGAAGTCTTACCAAACCTTTTGTTTACCAATGAGCGGTTTTGGGTAAAACAAGCAGTCTAGATATGCACCGAGTCTAGATATGGAAGACTGGAACATGTGAGTAATGTCCGGGCCGCTTCCACTAGCGTTCTGTTCTTACGTTCAACAACACCATTATGTTGTGGTGTTCGGGTTGCCGAGAAAGTGTGAGAAATACCTATGGATTCTAGATATGCACCGAGTGTCTTGTTCTTAAATTCAGTTCCGTTGTCCGTTCTGATTTTCTGAACTTGAAGTTGCAGATTATTTTGGACCGTCTTCAAGAAAGAAATAATAGTCTCGGCTGTTTCATCTTTAGATCGCAGAAAATGAACCCAWGTATATCTGGAATAGTCATCAACTATAACCAGTACATACTTTTTACCGTTTATGCTTTGGATTCGCATAAGACCACAGAGATCCATATGAAGATGATGTAGAGGACGTTCGGTATTGAACTCTGTCTTCAGCTTATGAGAAGTTTTCTTCAATTTGCTCATTTCACAAGCACCGCATACATGATCTTTTTGAAACTTCAGTTCTGGGATACCTTTGACCAAGTTGTCACGAACCAACTTGTTTAAATTCTTGAAGTTCAGATGAGAAAGATGTCGATGCCATAAAAGATTTTCTTTCAAAGAGGCCTTGGAGATTAAACAGACATCGGTATCCACTTGCGTATTTGATATATCAATTGTGTAGAGATTTGATCGTCTGAAACCAGCTAACAGCTCCTTACCATCAGAAGTACAAATGCTGCATTGGTTAGCTTTAAAACAGACTTCTAAATTTTTATCACAAAATTGACCTATACT
>NW_020204302.1:2061-3815 GCF_001531365.2 Cynara cardunculus var. scolymus
GCTCAACTGGTTTTGTTTCAAGCTCTGCTTTTGAATAACTTTGATTAAAATCTTTTGAAACTACAGAGTCTTGATTTTTGTAACTTTCATTTAATTTTGAATAATTATACGGAACTTGCATTTTGTCCTTTCTTTGACGATTGAGGTCTTCTTTTAGTTCAACCTCGTCAGAAGATTTTGTAAATTTTACCGAATAATCGGGACCGCAGAAAATAAATTGAGAATCATATAGAGTTAGGGCAGATTTTAAAGCTTTATTAAAAAAATTTGGATTTTCAAACCCCAACCCTTCCCGAGGGTTAAAAAATCTAGATTCAGATGGTTTGTTTAGGAAGATGGTTTGATCAGTTTGTCCGCGTTTATATAAAATTTCTTCTTTTTCCTTCAGAATTTTATTTAACTGAATTATWTTTAAATCAAGCTTACTCATTTTGGCAATTTGTTCGTCATTAACTAAAACTAATGATTTATATTTTTTTTTTAATTCAGATAACTCGGAGTTTAAAGCATTGGATTTTTCTTCATAAATTTTGGACTCAGATTGCAAAGACTTAGCCCAATTCAAATTTCCAGCATTTTCAAGATAAACTTTGGTACATCTTTCTTTTAGCATTTTTATTTGATCTTCAAAATTATTTGAACGCTCTTTTTCTGATTTTAACTCTTGCTGGAAATTTTGAATATAGAGTTTTATCTTATTCATCTGTTTAATGCATGTTTGATGAATTACCTCATCATTCATCTGAGAATCTTCTCCAGTCAATTCATTGTCTGTTTTAACCATCAAGCACACATGTGCAACGGCTTCAGCTTCTTCTTCCTCATCTGTCAGATTTAGCCAATGTTCATCCTCGGCCATAAGAGCTTTGCCAGCATCTCTTTGCTTTGATAGAAGAAACTTATTCTTGTAATAGTCGGTATCACGATTTACCAGCTTCTTACAGTTGATAGCAAAGTGGCCTAGCTCGCCATAGTTATAGCATTTAGTATGGTCATCGGCTACACCTTTTGCTAAATTTCTTCCCTTCTTCTGGCTTTCTCTCATGCTTCTTCTCGAATCTTTTCTCGTCATATTTCTTTTTCTCACCAAATTTGTCCATGTAGTCATACTTTGAGCCTGACGAGAATCTTTGATTATTCGAGTGAGGCCTTTTGGAGAACTTTTTCTGGAATGCTCTGGTCAGCATTGCCATAGCTTGCTTTATTTCTGACATTTCAGAATCAGATTCTGAGCTGTTAATGTCTTGTGACTCAGATTCACTTGATTGGCTAACTTCAATAACTTTMTTCCCAGCTCTGCTTTTATATTTCTTCTCCTTTCTCTCAGATACAAGAGCTAAAGGATCAGCAATTTTCTTTTCCTTCTTCTTTGAATTACGAATCTCCAAAACATCATGTTCATTTTGTTTCAGAGTTTCATTGATTTCATGGATATCGATATCAGATAACTGTTTGTTAAATCTGATATGATTTGCAAATGGTTTCCACTCTGGCTGGAGATTGTTAAGAAACTTAACATTTATCTCAATAGTGGTTTTGGAGATTTCGTTCTTAGTTAGCTCATTCAGCAGTCTGGCAAGTCGGTTATAAACATCATCAAGGCTTTCTCCCTCTCTAGCCTTGAATTCTTCATAAGCAGAAATACAGTTTGTAATCTTCAGTTAAGTTCCAACTTTAGAACCCATCATCATCTTTTCTATCTGGATCCACATGCTGTGACCAGATGATTTGTAGCTATCAATACTGGTGTAGAT